>NW_028234182.1:0-270558 GCF_037954235.1 Aulostomus chinensis
ATGCATCTTTCTATTCTTTCAGGTTGAAACTTGACTTAAAACTCATTTTGAACAAAAGTTATGGCTGCTTTATTTTACAGGTCACAAATAGTGTTTTCTCAGTGAGAGAAGGCCAACATGAACAATTCATGCATAACTCCTGTATTTTGAGGAAAACTGAGTGAAATCCACCTGTAACTTCAAGTTCATGCATCTTTCTATGCTTTCAGGTTGAAACTTGACTGAAAACTCACTTTGAACAAAAGTTATGGCTATTTTGTATCACAGGTCACAAATAGTGTTTTCTCAGTGAGAGAAGGCCAAAATGAACACTTCATGCATAACTCCTGTATTTTAAGGAAAACTGCGTGAAATCCACTTGTAACTTCTGTTTTATGCATCTTTCTATGCTTTCAGGTTGAAACTTGACTGAAAACTCACTTTGAACAAAAGTTATGGCTGTTTTGTATCACAGGTCACAAATAGTGTTTTCTCAGTGAGAGAAGGCCAAAATGAACACTTCATGCATAACTCCTGTATTTTGAGGAAAAATGCCTGAAATCCACCTGTAACTTCAAGTTTATGCATCTTTCTATGCTTTCAGGTTGAACTTTCACTTCGAAGTCATTTTGAAAAAAAATTACGTCTTTGATGTCACGGTTCACGAAGACTGTTTTCAAAACAAAAGAAGACATTTTAATCATTTCATGCAGAACTCCATTAGTTTGACCAAATCTGGCTTAAAAGCACCTGTTACTTCAAAGGTTTTCATCATTCTGTGTGTTCAGATTTGAAGTTCACTGAAAGGTCAGTGTGATCAAGAGTTCCAGCATTTGTGATCACTGGTCAAACAATGCCTTTTACCAGCGAGAGTCCTCTGGAGTGAACACTTCATGCTGAACTCCCTTTTTTAGAAGAAACTGACTGAAATCCACGTGTCATGTCAAGGTAATGTAATTTTCATTGTATCCAGGTTTAAACTTGTCTGAAAACTCACTTTGAACAAAGTTATGGCTGTTTTGTATCACAGGTAACAAATAGCGTTTTTAAGCGACAGAAGGCCAAAATGAACACTTCAAGCATAACTCCTGTATTTTTTGGAAAAATTCCTAAAATCTACGTGTAACTTCAAGTTTATTCATCTTTCTTTGCTTTCAGGTTGAAACTTGACTGAAAACTCACTTTGAACAAAAGTTATGGCTGTTTTGTATCACGGGTCACAAATAGTGTTTTCTCAGCAGGAGAAGGCCAAAATGAACACTTCATGCATAACTCCTGTATTTTGAGGAAAACTGCATGAAATCCACCTGTTACTTCTCTTTTATGCATCTTTCTATGCTTTCAGGTGAAACTTTCACTTTGAAGTCAATTTGAAAAAAAATTACGACTTTGATGATCACTGTTCATGAAGACTGTTTTCAAAACAAAAAAAGACAATTTAAACATTTCATGCAGAACTCCATTAGTTTGAGCAAAGCTGGCTTAAAAGCACCTGTTACTTCAAAGGTTTTCATCATTCTGTGTTTTCAGTTTTGAAGTTCACTGAAAGGTCAGTGTGATCAAGAGTTCCAGCATCTGTGATCAAAGGTCACACAATGCCTTTTACCAGCGAGAGTCCTCTGGAGTGAACACTTCTTGCTGAACTCCCTTATTTTCAGGAAAACTGACTGAAATCCACCTGTAACTTCTCTTTTATGCATCTTTTTATGCTCTCAGGTTGAAACTTGACTGAAAACTCACTCTGAAAAAAAGTTATGGCTGTTTTGTATCACAGGTCCTAAATAGTGTTTTCTCAGCGAGAGAAGGCAAAAATAAACACTTCATGCATAACTCCTGTATTTTTTGGAAAACTGAGTGAAATCCACCTGTAACTTCAAGTTTATGCATCTTTCTATGTTTTCAGGTTGAAACTTGACTGAAAACTCACATTGAAAAAAAATTATGGCTGTTTTTTATTATCACAGGTTACAAATAGCGTTTTCTCAGCGAGAGATGGCCAAAATGAACACTTCATGCATAACTCCTGTATTTTGAGGAAAACTCTGTGAAATCCATCTGTAACTCCAAGTTTATGCATCTTTCTATTCTTTCAGGTTGAAACTTGACTGAAAACTCACTTTGAACAAAAGTTTAGGGCTGTTTTGTATCACAGGTCACAAATAGCGTTTTCTCAGCTAGAGAAGGCCAAAATGAACACTTCATGCAGAACTCCTGTATTTTGAGGAAAATTGTGTGAAATCCACCTGTAACTCCAAATTTATGCATCTTTCTATGCTTTCAGGGTGAAACTTTACTGAAAACCCAATTTAAACAAAAGTTATGGCTGTTTTGTATCACAGGTCAAAAATAGTGTTATCTCAGCGAGAAAAGGCCAAAAAGAACACTTCATGCATAACTCCTGTATTTTGAGGAAAATTAAGTTAAATCCACCTGTAACTTCACGTTTATGCATCTTTCTATGCTTTCAGGTTGAAACTTGACTGAAAACTCACTTTGAAAAAAGTTTAGGGCTGTTTTGTATCACAGGTCACAAATAGCGTTTTCTCAGCTAGAGAAGGCCAAAATGAAAACTTCATGCATAACTCCTTTATTTTGAGGAAAACTGTGTGAAATCCACCTGTAACTCCAAATTTATGCATCTTTCTATGCTTTCAGGGTGAAACTTTACTGAAAACCCACTTTAAACAAAAGTTATGGCTGTTTTGTATCACAGGTCACAAATAGCGTTTTCACAGCGAGAGAAGGCCAAAATGAACACTTCATGCATAACTCCTGTATTTTGAGGAAAACTGTCTGAAATCCACCTCTAACTTCAAGTTTTTGCATCTTTCTTTGCTTTCAAGTTGAAACTTGACTGAAAACTCACTTTGAAAAAAAGTTATGGCTGTTTTGTATCACAGGTCACAAATAGTGTTTTCTCAGCGAGAGAAGGCCAAAATGAACACTTCATGCTTAACTCCTGTATTTTGAGGAAATCTGCGTGAAATCCACCTGTAACTTCTCTTTTATGCATCTTTCTTTGCTTTCAGGTTGAAACTTGACTGAAAACTCACTTTGAACAAAAGTTGTGGCATTTTTGTATCACAGATCACAAATAGTGTTTTCTCAGCGATAGAAGGCCAAAATGAACACTTCATGCATCACTCCTGTATTTAGAGGAAAACTGCGTGAAATCCACCTGTAACTTCTCTTTTATGCATCTTTCTATGCTTTCAGGTTGAAACTTGACTGAAAACTCACTTTGAAAAAATTTATGGCTGTTTCGTATCACAGGTCACAAATAGCGTTGTCACAGCGAGAGAAGGCCAAAATGAACACTTTATGCATAACTCCTGTATTTTGAGGAAAACTGCCTGAAATCCACCTCTAACTTCAAGTTTATGCATCTTTTTATGCTTTCAGGTTGAAACTTGACTGAAAACTCACTTTGAACAAAAGTTATGGCTGTTTTGTATCACAGGTCACAAATAGCGTTTTCTCAGCGAGAGAAGGCTAAATGAACACTTCATGCATAACTCTTGTATTTTGAGGAAAACTTCCTGAAATCCACCTGTAACTTCAAGTTTATGCATCTCTCTATGCTTTCAGGTTGGAACTTGATTGAAAACTCACTTTGAACAAAAGTTATGGCTTTTTTGTATCACACGTCACAAATAGCGTTTTCTCAGCGAGAGAAGGCCAAAATGAACATTTTATGTACAACTGCTGTATTTTGAGGAAAACTGCATAAAATCCACCTGTAACTTCACTTTTATGAATAATTATATGCTTTCAGGTTGAAACTTGACTGAAAACTCACTTTGAACAAAAGTTATGGCTGTTTTGTATCACAGGTCACAAAAAGCGTTTTCTCAGCGAGAGATGGCCAAAATGAACACTTCATGCATAACTGCTGTATTTTGAGGAAAACTGCCTGAAATCCACCTCTAACTTAAAAATTATTCATCTTTCTATGCTTTCAGGTTAAACTTTCACTTCGAAGTCATTTTGAAAAACGATTACGTCTTTGATGTCACGGTTCACGAAGACTGTTTTCAAAACAAAAGAAGACATTTTAAACATTTCATGCAGAACTCTGTTAGTTTGAGCAAAGCTGGCTTAAAAGCACCTATTACTTCAAAGGTTTTCATCAGTCTGTGTTTTCAGATTTTAAGTTCACTGAAAGGTCAGTGTGATCAAGAGTTCCAGCATTTGTGATCACAGGTCACACAATGCCTTTTACCAGCGAGAGTCCTCTGGAGTGAACACTTCATGCTGAACTCCCTTATTTAGAGGAAAACTGACTGAAATCCACGTGTCATGTCAAGGTAATGTAATTTTCATTGTATTCAGGTTGAAACTTGTCTGAAAACTCACTTTGAACAAAAGTTATGGCTGTTTTGTATCACAGGTCACAAATAACTTTTTCACAGCGAGAGAAGGCCAAAATGAACACTTCATGCATAACTCCTGTATTTTGAGGAAAACTGCCTGAAATCCACCTCTAACTTCTCTTTTATGCATCTTTCTATGCTTTCAGGTTGAAACTTGACTGAAAACTCATTTTGAAAAAAAGTTATGGCTGTTTTGTATCACAGGTCACAAATAGTGTTTTCTCAGCGAGAGAAGGCCAAAATGAACACTTCATGCATAACTCCTGGATTTTGAGGAAAACTGCCTGAAATCCACCTGTAAGTTCTCTTTTATGCATCTTTCTATGCTTTCAGGTTGAAACTTGACTGAAAACTCATTTTGAAAAAAAGTTATGGCTGTTTTGTATCACAGGTCACAAATAGCGTTTTCTCAGCGAGAGAAGGCCAAAATGAACACTTCATGCATAACTCCTGGATTTTGAGGAAAACTACATGAAATCCACCTCTAACTTCAAGTTTATGCATCTTTCTGTGCTTTCAGGTTGAAACTTGACTGAAAACTCACTTTGAACAAAAGTTATGGCTTTTTTGTATAAACGATCACAAATAGCGTATATCAAGCGAGAGAAAGAAAAAAATGAACATTTCATGCAAAACTCCTGTATTTTGAGGAAAACTGCCTGAAATCCACCTATTACTTCAAGTTTACGCATCTTTCTTTGCTTTCAGGTTGAAACTTGACTGACAACTCACTTTTTAAAAAAGTTATGGCTGTTTTGTATAAAAGACCAAAATAGCGTATATCAAGCGAGAGAAGGCCACAATGGACACTTCATGCATAACTCCTGTATTTTGAGGAAAACTGCATGAAATCCACCTCTAACTTCAAGTTTATGCATCTTTCTGTGCTTTCAGGTTGAAACTTGACTGAAAACTCACTTTGAAAAAAAGTTATGGCTTTTTTTTTTATAAACGATCACAAATAGCGTATATCAAGCGAGAGAAAGAAAAAAATTAAAATTTCATGCAAAACTCCTGTATTTTGAGGAAAACTGCCTGAAATCCACCTGTAACTTCAAGTTTATGCATCGTTCTGTGCTTTCAGGTTGAAACTTGACTGAAAACTCACTTTCAACAAAAGTTATGGCTGTTTTGTATCACAGGTCAGGAATAGTGTTTTCTCAGCGAGAGAAGCTCAAAATGAACACTTCCTGCATAACTCCTGTATTTTTAGGAAAACTGCATGAAATCCAACTGTAACTTCAAGTTTTTGCATCTTTCTATGCTTTCAGGTTGTAACTTGACTGAAAACTCACTTTGAACAAAAGTTATGGCTGTTTTTTATGACAGGTCACAAATACTGTTTTCACAGCGAAATAAGTCCAAAATGAAAACTTCATCCATACCTATTGTATTTTTTGGAAAACTGAGTTAAATACATCCTCTGACTTAAAGTTTATGCATCTTTCTATGCTTTCAGGTTGAAACTTGACTGAAAACTCACTTTGATAGAAAAAATTATGGCTGTTTTGTATCACAAGTCACAAATAGCGTTTTCTCAGCGAGAGAAGGCCAAAATGAACACTTCATGCATAACTCCTTTATTTTGAGGAAAACTTCCTGAAATCCACCTTTTACTTCTCTTTTAATGCATCTTTCTATGCTTTCAGGTTGAAACTTGACTGAAAACTCACATTGAACAAAAGTTATGGCTGTTTTGTATCACAGGTCACGAATAGTGTTTTCTCAGCGAGAGAAGGCCAAAATGAACACTTCATGCAAAACTCCTGTATTTTGAGGAAAACTGCGTGAAATCCACCTGTAACTTCAAGTTTATGCATCTTTCTTTTCTTTCAGGTTGAAACTTGACTTAAAACTCACTTTGAAAAAAAGTTATGGCTGTTTTGTATCACAGGTCACGAATAGTGTTTTCTCAGCGAGAGAAGGCCAAAATGAACACTTCATGCATAACTCCTGTATTTTGAGGAAAACTGCCTGAAATCCACCTCAAACTTCTCTTTTATGCATCTTTCTCTGCTTTCAGGTTGAAACTTGACTGAAAACTCACTTTGAACAAAAGTTATGGCTGTTTTGTATCACAGGTCACGAATAGTGTTTTCTCAGCGAGAGAAGGCCAAAATGAACACTTAATGCATAACTCCTGTATTTTTTGGAAAACTGCATGAAATCCACCTGTCACTTCAAGTTTATGCATCATTCTATGCTTTCAGGTTGAAACTTGACTGAAAACTAACTTTGAACAAAAGTTATGGCTGTTTTGTATCACAGGTCACAAATTGTGTTTTCTCAGTGAGAGAAGGCCAAAATGAACACTTCATGTATAACTCCTGTATTTTGAGGAAAACTGCCTTAAATCCACCTCTAACTTCAAATATATGCATCTTTCTATGCTTTCAGGTTGAAACTTGACTGAAAACTCACTTTGAAAAAAAGTTATGGCTGTTTTGTATCACAGGTCACAAATAGCATTTTCTCAGCGAGAGAAGGCCAAAATGAAAACTTCATGCATAACTCCTGTATTTTGAGGAAAACTGCCTGAAATCCACCTCTAAATTCAAGTTTATGCATCTTTCTATGCTTTCAGGTTGAAACTTGACTGAAAACTCACTTTGAACAAAAGTTATGGCTGTTTTGTATCACAGGTCACAAATAGTGTTTTCTCAGCGAGAGAAGGCCAAAATGAATACTTCATGCATAACTCCTGTATTTTTTGGAAAACTGCATGAAATCCACCTCTAACTTCAAGTTAATGCATCATTCTATGCTTTCAGGTTGAAACTTGACTGAAAACTAACTTTGAACAAAAGTTATGGCTGTTTTGTATCACAGGTCACAAATAGCGTTTTCTCAGCGAGAGAAGGCCAAAATGAACACTTCATGCATAACTCCTGTATTTTCAGGAAAACTGCCTGAAATCCACCTGTAACGTCAAGTTTATGAATCTTTCTATTCTTTCAGGTTGAAACTTGACTGAAAACTTACTTTGAACAAAAGTTAAGGCCTTTTTTTTATCACAGGTCACAAATAGTGTTTTCTCAGCGAGAGAAGGCCAAGATGAACACTTCATGCAGAACTCCTGTATTTTGAGGAAAACTGCATGAAATCCACTTTTTCACTACAAGTTTATGGATCTTTCTATGCTTTCAGGTTGAACTTTCACTTCAAAGTCATTTTGAAAAAAAATTACGTCTTTGATGATCACTGTTCATGAAGACTGTTTTCAAAACAAAAGAAGACATTTTAAACATTTCATGCAGAACTCCATTAGTTTGAGCAAAGCTGGCTTAAAACCACCTGTTATTCCAAAGGTTTTCATCATTCTGTGTTTTCAGATGTGAAGTTCACATCAATGCAGTTCAATGCCTTTTACCAGCGAGAGTCCTCTGGAGTGAACACTTCTTGCTGAACACCCTTATTTTCAGGAAAACTGCCAAAAATCCACTTGTCATGTCAAGGTAATGTAATTTTCATTGTATCCAGGTTGAAACTTGACTGAAAACTCACTTTGAACAAAAGTTATGACTGTTTTGTATCACAGGTCACAAATAGCTCTTTCTCAGCGAGAGAAGGCCAAAATGAACACTTCATGCATAACTCCTGTATTGTTTTTAAAACTACATGAAATCCACCTGTAACTTCAAGTTTATGCATCTTTCTATGCTTTCAGGTTGAAACTTGACTGAAAACTCAATTTGAACAAACGTTATGGCTGTTTTGTATCAGAGGTCACAAACCGCGTTTTCTCAGCAAGAGAAGGCCAAAATGAACACTTCATGCATAACTCCTGTATTTTTTGGAAAACTGCCTGAAATCCACTTGTAATTTCTGTTTTATGCATCTTTCTATGCTTTCAGGTTGAAACTTCACTGAAAACTCACTTTGAACAAAAGTTATGGCTGTTTTGTATCACAGGTCACAAATAGCGTTTTCTCAGCGAGAGAAGGCCAAAATGAACACTTCATGCATAACTCCTGTATTTTGGGTAAAACTGCCTGAAATCCACCTGTAACTTCTCTTTTATCTGGATGTTTAGGTGGTGCTTAGATAACAATGTGGCTTACATAGACAATTGGAGCTCCTTCTGGGGAAAGCCTGGTCTGATTCGGAGAGATGGCGTCCATCCTACTTTGGATGGTGCATCTCTCTTATCTAGGAACATAGGCCAATTTATTAGCAATACTAATCCCTGACAAGCAACCAGAGTTCAGACCAGCAGGCAGAGCTGCAGTTTAACACGCCCTCTGCTGGTTCCTTCGTGTTGTCACCCACCCAGCCTATAGAAACTGTGTCTGCCCTGAGGCTTTATAAGCTTGCACCCAAATCTGGAGGAGTAACTTATAGCAACTTAGTTAAAATTAAAACCACTGCTCCAGCAAACCAACCCAGTAAAACTATTAAATGTGGTTTGCTTAATATTCGATCTCTTGCATCCAAGTCTCTCCTAGTGAACGATTTAATTACTAATTATCAGATTGGTGTATTAGCACTCACTGAAACCTGAGTGCAGAAAGATGAGCATGTTAGTTTAAATGAATCTTCCCCTCCTGGTTACATTAACTACCATGTACCTCGCACCACTGGCAGAGGAGGAGGAGTAGCTGCAATCTATCAGTCAAATTTGGTGCTTAACCCTCGACCTAACAGTTCATTTAACTCATTTGAGAGCCTTACTGTCAGCTTTTCCCACCCAGAGTGGAAAGCAGAGAAACCACTCTTACTTGCTGTGGTGTACCGTCCTCCTGCACCTTATTCTGAGTTCTTAGAAGAATTCCCTGACTTTCTGTCTAACTTGGCATTGAACTCAGACAAAGTCATTATAGTAGGTGACTTTAACATCCATGTGGACGTCAATGATGATTCTCTGGCCACTGCGTTTAAGTCGCTTCTTGATTCTGTTGGCTTCTGTCAGAGGGTAAACAAACCCACTCACACTTTTAATCACATCCTTGATTTAGTACTCACTTATGGAATAGAAGCTGACCGCATCATAGTTCTTCCTCAGAACCCTGTCTTGTCTGATCACTCCTTAATTACATTTGAATTTACTTTAACAAATTATATTCTACCTGGGAAAAAGTCCCGCTTCAGTAGATGTCTATCTGACACTGCTGTTTCTAGATTTAAGGAGCTTATTCCAGCAGAGCTTGCTGCCACATCTTGTAATAATATATTGGGCAGTTATGCTGATTTCACCCCCTCGCAGGTAGACTATCTTGTGGACAGCACTGCAGCAGCACTCCTTGGGACACTTGATGCCGTAGCTCCCCTGAAGAAGAAGGTTATCAACCAGAAAAGAATAGTTCCCTGGTACAGCCCAGAGCTGCGTGCCTTAAAACAGAAGACCAGACAACTGGAAAGGAAGACACATTCCAGCCAGCACAAGGAAGTCCACCAAGCCTGGAAGGAGAGTTTATTAATATATAAAAAAGAACTCCGTAATGCCAGAAGCGCTTACTACTCGTCCCTGATAGAAAAGAATAAGAACAACCCCAGGTTCCTCTTCAGCACCGTGGGGAGGCTCACCAAGAACCATAGTGCTGTTGAGCCATGCATCCCCCCAACTCTCAGCAGTAACGACTTCCTTTCTTTCTTTACTGAAAAGATTGTGAATATTAGAACGAAGATTGCCAGTAATGGAGGACAGACTACAGTCCCCATAGAAGCACCTCCCAGACTTGGTGCATACTTGGACAGCTTTGCCCCCATCGACCTGTCAGAATTAACTTCTGCAGTCGGTTCCTCCAAGTCAGCCACTTGTCTGCTGGATCCCATCCCAACAAGCCTCCTTAAGGATGCCTTCCCTCTAGTCAACACTTCTATATTAAATCAAATTAATCTTTCCTTAGTCACAGGTGATGTGCCACAGGCCTTTAAGGTGGCTGTCATCTAGTCATCTGTCATCTAGTTTAAAAAACCTTCTCTTGACCCAGATGTGTTAGCCAACTATAGGCCAATATCCAACCTCCCCTACACCTCCAAGATCCTTGAGAAGGTTGCCCTGGAGCAGCTACATGAACATTTGCACAGCAACGAGCTCTTTGAAGCCTTCCAGTCTGGATTCAGGGAACACCATAGCACTGAAACAGCACTGGTCAGAGTCTCTAATGATCTTCTTATAGCTTCAGACAGAGGTCTTGTCTCTGTGCTTGTCCTTTTGGACCTCAGTGCTGCATTTGACACCATCGACCACAGCATCCTGCTACAGAGACTAGACCATGACATTGGGATTAAAGGAACTGCCCTAAAATGGTTTAAGTCCTACTTATCTGACAGGTTTCAGTTTGTTAATGTTAATAATGACCATTCGGAGTATAGCAGAGTTACATATGGTGTACCACAGGGTTCAGTTTTAGGACCGATTCTCTTCACTCTTTACATGCTCCCATTAGGTGACATAATCCGGAAGCACTCGATCAACTTCCACTGTTATGCAGATGACACACAACTTTACTTGTCGATGGAGCCAGACGACACAAGCCAGCTTACTCATCTGCAAGACTGCCTGAAAGACATTAAATCCTGGATGTCTTCTAACTTCTTAATGCTCAATTCAGATAAAACTGAGGTAATCATTTTTGGACCTAAACACCACAGGGACACACTCTTGAATCGGATCTCTACTCTAGATGGCATCACCCTAACTTCGAGTACAACTGCAAGGAACCTTGGGGTCATTTTTGACCAGGACCTTTCCTTCAGCTCCCACATAAAGCATGTGACTAGGACCGCCTTCTTCCATCTGCGAAGTATCGCTAAGATTAGGAATATCCTTTCCCAGAGTGATGCTGAAAAACTGGTGCATGCATTTATCACTTCTCGGCTGGACTACTGCAACTCTCTCCTGTCAGGATGTCCTAAATACTCTCTAAAGAGTCTCCAGCTGGTCCAGAACGCTGCAGCGAGGGTTTTGACGGGAGTTAAGAAGAGAGAACACATCTCTCCCACTTTAGCTTCTCTCCACTGGCTTCCTGTAGGATCTAGAATCGACTTCAAAGTCCTTCTGCTAACTTATAAGGCTCTCAATGATAAAGCTCCATCCTATTTGAAAGAGCTCATTAGTCCCTACTGTCCGACCAGAGCACTCCGCTCCCAGAATGCAGGTCTTTTAGTGATTCCCAGTATCAATAAAAACAGACTGGGAGGTAGAGCCTTTAGTTACCGGGCTCCTTTACTGTGGAACCAGCTCTCTCCATGGGTCAGAGAGGCAGACACTTTAACTACGTTTAAGTCCAGGCTTAAGACCTTCCTCTATGACAGAGCCTTCAGTTAGGACTGGTTCAGGTAGCTCTGAACCATTGATAGCTATGCTGCTACAGGCTTAGACTGCTGGGGGACACATCAGGTTACATGGAGCCCTTCCCTCCTCTCCTCTCCTCTCCCCCTCTCTCCTCCTCTCCTCCCTGCACATTTTTGGAACTGTCATTACCATTACTTGTTGCACTTTGTAGTTTGGCCTTGGTGTCTCGCAGTCTCTCTGTGTTTCCACAGATCCACCAGAGCCCCAACCGCCGCCTGCATCGCCCACCCCCCCTTATTCCCTACTGTTACACCGGCCTGCGCTCCCCTTCCATGAACCAGTCTGCCATCCAGTCCCCCATCAAGCTGGCTTGCTCTCCCTGCCTCCCCTACCAGAAGCTTCCTTCTTCAGCTGTTATTAACATTTCCGTGTTTCCAACATTTTGTATTGTAAACTGTTTTCTTCTCTGTAACAACATCTACTGCACGTCTGTCCGTCCTGGGTGAGGGATCCCTCCTCTGTTGCTCACCCTGAGGTTTCTCAGATTTTTCCCTGTTAAAAGGGCTTTCTATGGAGTTTTTCCTCAGTCGATGTGAGGGTCTAAGGGCAGAGGATGTTGTTATGATGCCATGTGAAGCCCTTTGAGACAAACTGTTTGTGAAAACGGGCTATACAAATAAAATTGCCTTGCCTTGCCTTGCCTTGCCTTTTATGCATCTTTCTATGCTTTCAGGTTGAAACTTGACTGAAAACTCACTTTGACAAAAAGTTACAGCTGTTTTGTATCACAGGTCACAAATAGTGTTTTCTCAGCGAGAGAAGGCCAAAATGAACACTTCATGCATAACTCCTCTATTTTGAGGAAAACTGCTTGGAATCCACCTGTAACTTCTCTTTTATGCGTCTTTCTATACTTTCAGATTAAAACTTGAATGAAAACTCTCTTTGAACAAAAGTTATGGCTGTTTTGTATCACAGGTCACAAATAGTGTTTTCTTCGCGAGAGAAGGCCAAAATGAACACTTCATACAGAACTCCTGTATTTTTTTGGAAAACTGCATGAAATCCACCTGTAACTTCAAGTTTATGCATCTTTCTATGATTTCAGGTGCAAACTTGACTGAAAACTCACTTTGAACAAAAGTAATGGCTGTTTTGTATCACAGATCCCAAATAGTGTTTTCATAGCGAGAGAAGGCCAAAATGAACACTTCATGCATAACTCCTGTATTTTTATGTAAACTGAGTGAAATCCACCTGTAACTTCAAGTTTATGCATCTTTCTATGCTTTCAGGTTTAAATTTGACTGAAAACTCAATTTGAACAAAAGTTATGGCTGTTTTGTATCACAGGTCACAAACAGCGTTTTCTCAGCGAGAGAAGGCCAAAATGAACACCTCATGCATAACTCCTGTATTTTTATGTAAACTGAGTGAAATCCACCTGTAACTTCATGTTTATGCATCTTTTTATGCTTTCAGGTTGAAACTTGACTGAAAAATCACTCTGAACAAAAGTTATGGCTGTTTTGTATCTCAGGTCACAAATAGCGTTTTCACAGCGAGAGAAGGCCAAAATGAACACTTCATGCATAACTCCTGTATTTTTTGGAAAACTGCATGAAATCCACCTGTAACTTCTCTTTTATGCATCTTTCTATGCTTTCGGGTTGAAACGTGATTTAAAACGCACTTTGAACAAAAGTTATGGCTGTTTTGTATCACAGGTCACAAATAGTGTTTTCACAGTGAGAGAAGGCCAAAATGAACACTTCATGCATAACTCCTGTATTTTGAGGAAAACTGCGTGAAATCCACCTGTAACTTCAAGTTTATGTATCTTTCTCTGCTTTCAGGTGGAAATTGACTTAAAACTCACTTTGAACAAAAGTTATGGCTGTTTTGTATCACAGGTCACAAATAGCATTTTCTTAGCAAGAGAAGGCCAAAATGAACACTTCATGCATAACTCCTGTATTTTTAGGAAAACTGCATGAAATCCACCTGTAACTTCAAGTTTATGCATCTTTCTATACTTTCAGGTCAAAACTTGACTGAAAACTCACTGTGAACTAAAGTTATGGCTGCTTTGTATCAAAGGTCACAGACAGTGTTTTTTCAGGGAGAAAAGGCCAAAATGAACACTTCATGTATAACTCCTGTATTTTGAGGAAAAATGCCTAAAATCTACCTGTAACTTCAAGTTTATGCATCTTTTATGCTTTCAGGTTTAAACTTGACTTAAAACTCACTTTGAACAAAAGTTATGGCTGTTTTGTATCTCAGGTAATAAATAGCGTTTTCTCAGCGAGAGAAGGCCAAAATGAACACTTCATGCATAACTCCTGTATTTTGAGGAAAACTGAGTGGAATCCACCTATAACTTCTCTTTTATGCATATTTCTATGATTTCAGATTGAAACTTGAAAGAAAACTGTTTTTGAACAAAAGTTATGGCTGTTTTGTACCACAGGTCACAAATAGTGTTTTCACAGATAAAGAAGGCCAAAATGAACACTTCATGCATGACTCCTTTATTTTTTGGAAAATTGAGTGAAATCCACATGTAACTTCAAGTTTTTGCATCTTTCTATGCTTTCAGGTTGAAACTTGACTTAAAACTCAATTTCAACAAAAGTTATGGCTGTTTTTTATCACAGGTCACAAATAGTGTTTTCACAAAGAGAGAAGGCCAAAATGAAGGCAAGGCAAGTTTATTTGTAGAGCACAATTCATACACATGGCAATAAAGTGCTTTACAGTTGCAGAAAAATCTTAAAATCACAAAAAGGCAGATAAAATCATAAAACATAAATAGAATCATTAATTTAAAGAAAAGGAGAAGTGTGCAGATAAAATACTTTCAGCTGTCGTATGCACGACTGAACAGAGTAGTTTTCAGCCTGGTCTTAAACATTGTCACAGTTGATTCCTGTCTCACTTTTTCTGGAAGACTGTTCCAGATTTTAGTTGCAGAAAACTGGAAATTAGCTTCACCATGTTTAGTCCTGACTCTGGGCCCCTGTAGGAGACCTCTACCTAAGGTTCTCAGAGACCTGGAGGGTTCATATGGGTCTAACATGTCAGAGATGTACTTCGGTGCTTGACCATGAAGAGACTTGTATACAAGCAGAGCTGTCTTAAAGTCTATTCTCTGAGCAACAGGAAGCCAGTGCAGAGATCTGAGCACTGGACTAATATGGTCGTATTTCCTGGTTCTAGTCAGGACTCGAGCTGTAGCGTTCTGAATGTATTGTAGTTGTTTAACAGCTTGTTTAGAGATACCAGTGAGCAGGCCGTTACAGTAGTCTAACCTACTGGAGACAAATGCATGGATTAGTCTGTCCAAGTCTGGTTCAGACACTATACCTCTGATTTTGGCAATGTTTTTTAGATGGTAAAAGGCTGCTGATATTACTGACTTTATGTGGCTGTTAAAGTTCAGATCTGAGTCCAATATTACCCCCAGATTTCTAACCTGTTGTTTTGGTTTTAGAGAAAGGGATTCAAGGTGACTGATCACACTTTCTCTTTGCTTCTGTGGCCCAAAAACGATTAATTCCGTTTTTTCTGAGTTTAGCTGGAGAAAGTTGTTTTGCATCCACATGCTTATATGTTGGATGCAGTGGAAGAGTGAATCCACAGGTCCATGTTCACCTGCTGTCAGAGACACATAGATCTGAGTGTCGTCTGCATAGTTATGGTAGGACACATTATGGCTGCTTATTAGTTGGCCTAGTGGAAGCACGTATAGGTTGAACAAGAGGGGCCCCAAGATTGAACCTTGGGGGACACCACAGGTCATGGCCATTTTGTCTGAGCTGCAATTTCCAATTTCAACAAAGTATGTTCTCTCCTCAAGATAGGACTTGAACCAGTTTAGAGCAGAACCAGAGATTCCTAGCCAGTTCTCTAGCCTCTGTAAAAGGATCTCATGGTCAACTGTGTCAAAGGCAGCACTCAAGTCAAGCAGGACTAAGACTGAGACTTTGCCTTTGTCTGTGTTTAGGCGGATGTCATTTATCACCTAGATCAGAGCTGTCTCAGTGCTGTGGTGGGGCCTAAAGCCAGACTGGAAAGTATCAAAAGCATTGTTGGACAGGAGAAAGTCAGTGAGTTGTTGATAAACAACTTTTTCGAGGACTTTTCCTAGGAATGGCAGGTTTGATATGGGCCGGTAGTTGTTCAGAACCATGGCATCAAGACTGCTCTTCTTTAAAAGAGGCTTAATGACCGCAGTTTTCAGGGCCCTTGGAAATGTTCCGGTCTCTAGTGAAATCTTAACTAAATGAGTAACTTTTGGTAACAGGCTGCTCAGCACAGTCTTTACAAATCTAGTGGGTAACTCATCAAGGCAGCATGTAGATGAACTCAGACCTGAAATAATCTCTTCGACTGTTTTGTCACTGACAGGAGTGAAATGTGCCAGCTCTAGGTGTTCAGGTGGATGCTGGGCTATCATTTGTGTCTTAGAAATGATAGCTTTTTTAATATCTTGAACTTTATCACTAAAGAATTTTGCAAATTCATTGCATTTTGATATAGAAATGAATTCTAAGGGCAGTGGAACCGAAGGGTTTGTTAATCTGTTTACAGTAGCAAACAGAACTCGAGAATTACCATTCGAGTTTGTAATCACTTCAGAGAAATACCTCTCCCTAGCTCTTCGTAAAGTCTGGTTAAACATGGATAATTTTTCTCTATAAATGTCATAGTCAACCTGTAGCTTTGACTTGCGCCATTTCCGTTCGGCTCTCCGGCACCCTCTTTTTTGTGCCCTGACAGAGTCTTCATTTCTCCATGGTGCTTTTTGTCTGTCTTTAACTATTCTAACCTTAACAGGAGCAATGGTGTCCAAGACATTCAAAACACTTGATGTATACGAGTTTAACAGATCATTAACATTAGAACCAGAGGTGTTTTCAAAAGCAACCATTTCCATAAACTGTGTCCTTGTTTTGTCATTTATGAGTCTTCTCCGAACCATTGACGACCCATGCGCTGGCTTGGGTATAACAGACAGATTAAAGAAAACACAAAAATGATCTGATAATGCAATATCCATGACATTAACACCTGAAACAATAACCCCTTTTGTAATGAGCACGTCCAGTGTGTGCCCTCTGTTGTGAGTGGGTTCGTTCACATACTGAGTTAGACCAAACGTTTCAAGGACAGCACTGAGTTCTTTAGCATGTCTGTCACTGGCTACATCCACATGCACATTTAAATCACCTGTAATAACCAAACAGTCAAATTCGGTGCACACAGCTGAAAGTAATTCAGTAAAATCATCAATAAAACCGTTCTGTGGTGGCCTATAAATAGTGATATAAAGTATGGTGGCTTGTTTTAACTCCAATTTGAATGACAAATACTCAAATGATGAAAAAACTCCAAACGACAATTTTTGTATAACTATATTTTCTCTGAATATGCTACACACCCCTCCACCTCTCTTGCTCTGTCTTGTTTCAGATTCAAAGGTGTAGTGAGGTGGAGTAGACTCAATCAGGACTGCATTACCTGTATTTTTGTCAAGCCACGTCTCAGTTAAAAACATTAAATCAAGATCACGAGAAGAAATAAAATTATTAATTAAAAATGATTTGTTATTGAAAGATCTGACATTAAGCACAGCATGTTTGAGATTAGACTGAGTTTCAAAGGACTCCAAGTTCTTACAAGAGATATGGATTAGATTTCTCTGCTCATATGGTCTCTCTTTCTCTCTCTTATCTAATCTTCGTGATATTACAGTAGGTATTGTTTTTGCAGAGAAGTTCTCCTCCCTGGACCTCCAGTTGGGTATACTATGAGTGGTAGCAACGCAGAGGCCCTTTACATCCTAGACAGCAGTGGTGACACTGTTGGAGATTACAGCTGGGCCTGGTGGTGAAGACTGAGCTGGGGGGACTCTGGGGGGAGGGGAAGGGGCACGATACTTCTTTGGGGCTAGAACCCTCGATCTAATCATGTCTGGAGTGAGAGGAACCATTTTCGTGCCTGATTTTATCAAGCTTTCAAGATGGTTTGGAAATCTCAAAGGTGACTGTGGAGATGGGAATGAGAGTGAAGAGAGGGCGTAGACACAGCAGGTGGTGCCCAGGACGGCGGTGAGGGAGAAGGTGACAGGGATGCTGCATCCCTAACCTTCTCCGGAGATGTAGGTTTTGTCCTTGCAGTTGCAGCAGAGTTGTTTTCTGAAGATGCTGATGTTGTTGTTGTGGGAGCTGGAGCTGATGCCTTCGCTGGGGATGCAGGTTTTGTTGTTGAGGCTGCTGTGGCTGAGTCCTTTCCAGTGGTTGCAGAAGGTGCTGTTTTGGGTACATCCTTTGCCGGGTCCTTGGGTGGGGAAGAGGGAGCTCCTCTCCCTCTCCTCTTTTCTCTCATCGGTTGCCCGCAAGCCTGGTTCAGTTCAGGCCGGTTCTGATGCCTCAGAGCGTGGAGGAGGTTATCCGTCAGCCTCTTTACTCCACCTCCATTCAGGTGTGGCCCTTTTCCTCTGAAAAGGTCACCTCGATGCCAAAACAGGTTAAAGTTCTCGATGTAATGCAATCCTCTGGACTCGCAGATGTTGGGTAGCCACGTGTTCAACTGAAGCAGTCGGCTGAATTTATTCACTTTCCTGTCCATGTTTGGGAAACTGCATTAAATCCACCAGTAATTTCTCTTTTATGCATCTTTCTATGCTTTCAGGTTGAAACTTGACTGAAAACTCACTTTGAACAAAAGTTATGGCTGTTTTGTATCACAGGTCACAAATAGTGTTTTCTCAGCGAGAACGCCAAAATGAACACTTCATTCATAACTCCTGTATTTTTTGGAAAAATGCCTGAAATCTACCTGTAACTTCAAATTTATGCATCTTTCCATGCTTTCAGGATGAAACTTGACTGAAAACTCACTTTGAAAAAAAGTTAAGGCTGTTTTGTTTCACAGGTCACAAATAGCGTTTTCCAAGCGAGAGGAGGCCAAAATGAACACTTCATGCAGAACTCCTGTATTTTGAGGAAACCTGCGAGAAATCCACCTGTAACTTCAAGTTCATGCATCTTTCTATTATTTCAGGTTGAAACTTGACTGAAACCTCACTTTGAAAAAAAGTTATGGCTGTTTTGTATCACAGGTCACAAATACCGTTTTCTCAGTGAGAGAAGGCCAAAATGAACACTTCATTCATAACTCCTGTATTTTGAGGAAAACTGCGTGAAATTCACCTATAACTTCTCTTTTATTAATGTTCCTATGCTTTCAGGTTGAAACTTGACTGAAAACTCACTTTGAAAAAAAGTTATGTCTGTTTTTTATCACAGGTCACAAATATTTTTTTCTCAGCGAGAGAAGGCCAAAATGAACACTTTTTGCATGACTCCTGGTTTTTTTTTTGGAAAACTTCCTGAAATCCACCTTTAACTTCAAGTTTCTGCATCTTTCTCTACTTTCAGGTTGAAACTTGACTCAAAACTCACTTTGAAAAAAAGTTATGGCTGTATTGTTTCACAGGTCACAAATAGCGTTTTCCAAGCGAGAGGAGGCCAAAATGAACACTTCATGCATAACTCCTGTATTTTGAGGAAAACTGCGTGAAATCCACCTGTAACTTCTCTTTTATGCATCTTTCTTTGCTTTCAGGTTGAAACTTGACTGAAAACTCACTTTGAACAAAATTATGGCTGTTTTGTATCACAGGTCACAAATGGTGTTTTCTCAGCGAGAGAAGGCCAAAATAAACACGTCATGCAAAACTCCTGTATTTTGAGGAAAAGTGAGTGAAGTCCACCTGTAACTTAAAGTTTATGCATCTTTCTATGCTTTCAGGTTGAAACTTTACTGAAAATTCACTTTGAAAAAAAGCTATGGCTGTTTTTTATGACAGGTCACAAATAGTGTTTTCTCAGCGAGAGAAGGCCAAAATGAACACTTCATGCATAACTCCTTTATTTTTTGGAAAACTCCATGAAATCCACTTTTTCACTTCAAGTTTATGCATCTTTCTATGTTTTCAGGTTGAAACTTTACTGTAAACTCACTTTGAACAAAAGTTATGGCTGTTTTGTATCACAGGTCACAAATAGTGCTTTCTCAGCGAGAGAAGGCCAAAATGAACACTTCATGCATTACTCCTGTATTCTGAGGAAAACTGTGTGAAATCCACCTCTAACTTCTCTTTCATGCATCTTTCTATGCATTCAGGTTGAAACTTGACTGAAAACTCACTTTTAATTAAAGTTATGGCTGTTTTGTATCACAGGTCACAAATCGTGCTTTCTCAGTGAAAGAAGGACAAAATGAACACTTCATATATAATTCCTGTATTTTATGGAAAACTGAGTTAAAACCATCCTCTAACTTAAAGTTAATGCATCTTTCTATGCTTTCAGGTTGAAACTTGACTGAAAACTCACTTTGAAAAAAAGTTATGGCTGTTTTGTATCACAGGTCACAAATAGCGTTTTCTCAGCGAGGGAAGGCCAAAATGAACACTTCATGCATGACTCCTGTATTTTTTTGAAAACTGCATGAAATCCACTTCTAACTTAAAGATTAGGCATCTTTCTATGTTTTCATGTTGAAACTTGACTGAAAACTCACTTTGAACAAACGTTATGGCTGTTTTGTATCAGAGGTCACAAATATTGTTTTCTCAGTGAGTGAAGGCCAAAATGAACACTTCATGCATAACTCCTGTATTTTTTGGTAAACTGAGTGAAATCCACCTGTATCTTCTCTTTTATGCATCTTTCTATACTTTCAGGTTTAAATTTGACTGAAAACTCAATTTGAACAAAAGTCATGGCTGTTTGTATCACAGGTCACAAATAGCGTTTTCTCAGCGAGAGAAGGCACAAAACGAACACTTCATGCATTGCTCCTGTATTTTTTTGAAAACTGCATGAAATCCACTTCTAACTTCAAGTTTATGCATCTTTCTATGCTTTCAGGTCGAAACTTGACTGAAAACTCACTTTAAACAAAAGTTATGGCTGTTTTTTTATCACATGTCACAAATAGTGTTTTTTCAGCAAGAGAAGGCCAAAATGAACACTTCATACACAACTCATGTATTTTGAGGAAAACTGAGTGAAATCCACCTGTAACTTCAAGTTTATGCATCTTTCTATGTTTTCATGTTGAAACTTGACTGAAAAATAACTTTGAACAAAAGTTGTGTCTGTTTTGTATCACAGGTCACAAATAGCGTTTTCTCAGCAGGAGAATGCCAAAATGAAGACTTCATGCAGAACTCCTGTATTTTTTGGAAAATTGCATGAAATCTACTTCTAACTTACACTTTATGCATCTTTCTATGCTTTCAGCTTGAAACTTGAATGAAAACTCACTTTGAATAAAAGTTATGGCTGTTTTGTATCACAGGTCACGAATAGCGTTTTCTCAGCGAGAGAAGGCCAAAATGAACACTTCATGCGGAACCCCTGTATTTTGATGAAAACTCACTGAAATCCACCTGTTACTTAAAGTTTATGCATCTTTCTATGCTTTCAGGTTGAACTTTCACTTCAAAGTCATTTTTTCAAAAAAATTACGTCTTTGATGTCACGGTTCACGAAGACTGTTTTCAAAACAAAAGAAGACTTTTTAAACATTTCATGCAGAACTCCATTACTTTGACCAAAGCTGGCTTAAAACCACCTGTTACTTCAAATGTTTTCATCATTCTGTGTTTTCAGTTTTGAAGTTCACTGAAAGGTCAGTGTGATCAAGAGTTCCAGCATTTGTGATCACAGGTCACACAATGCCTTTTACCAGCGAGAGTCCTCTGGAGTGAACACTTCATGATGAATTCCCTTATTTAGAAGAAAACTGACTGAAATCCACGTGTCATTTCAAGGTAATGTAATTTTTTATTGTATTCAGTTTGAAAATTTCCTGAAAATTCACTTTGAATAAAAGTTATAGCTGTTTTGTATCACAGGTCACAAATGGCGTTTTCTCAGCGAGAGAAGGCCAAAATGAAAACTTCATGCATAACTCCTTTATTTTTTAGAAAACTGCATAAAATCCACCTCTAACTTAAAGTTTATGCATCTTTCTATGCTTTCAGGTTGAAACTTGATTGAAAACTCACTTTGAACAAAAGCTATGGCTCTTTTGTATCACAGGTCACAAATAGTGTTTTCTCAGCGAGAGAAGGCCAAAATGAACACTTCATGCATATCTCCTGTATATTGAGGAATACTGCCTAAAATCCACTTGTAACTTCAAGTTTATGCATCTTTCTATGCTTTCAGGTTGAAACTTGACTAAAAACTCACTTTGAACAAAAGTTATGGCTGTTTTGTATCACAGGCCACAAATAGTGTATTAACAGCGAGAGAAGGCCAAAATGAAAACTTCATGCATAATTCCTGTATTTTAAGGAAAACTGCCTGAAATCCACCTCTAACTTCTCTTTTATGCATCTTTCTATGCTTTCAGGTTGAAACTTGACTGAAAACTCACTTTGAACAAAAGTTTGGGCTGTTTTTTATCACAGGTCACAAATAGTGTATTAAAAGCGAGAGAAGGCCAAAATGAAAACTTCATGCATAACTGCTGTATTTTGAGGAAAACTGCCTGAAATCCACTTGTAACTTCAAGTTTATGCATCTTTCTATGCTTTCAGGTTGAAACTTGACTGAAAACTCACTTTGAACAAAAGTTATGGCTGTTTTGTATCACAGGTCACAAATAGCGTTTTCTCAGCGAGAGAAGGCCAAAATGAACACTTCATGCATAACTTCTTTATTTTGAGGAAAATTGAGTGAAATCCACCTTTAACCTCTCTTTTATGCATCTTTCTATGCTTTCAGTTTAAAACTTGACTGAAAACTCAGTTCGAAAAAATTATGGCTGTTTTGTATCAAAGGTCACAAATAAGGTTTTCTCAGCGACAGAAGGCCAAAATGAACACTTCATGCAGAACTCCTGTATTTTTTGGAAAACTGAGTGAAATCCACCTGTAACCTCAAGTTTATGCATCTTTCTATGCTTTCAGGTTGAAACTTGACTGAAAACCCACATTGAAAAAAAGTTATGGCTGTTTTTTATTATCACAGGTCACAAATAGCGTTTTCTTAGCGAGACAAGGCCAAAAATAACACTTCATGCATAACTCCTGTATTTTTTGGAAAATTGACTGAAATCCACCTGTAACTTCAAGTTTATGCATGTTTCTATGCTTTCAGGTTGAAACTTGACTGAAAACTCACTTTGAACAAAAGTTATGGCTGTTTTGTATCACATGTAACAAATAGCGTTTTCTCGGCGAGAGAAGGCCAAAATGAAAACTTCATGCATAACTCGCGTCTTTTTTGAAAAAATTACTAAAATCTACCTGTAACTTCAAGTTTTTGCATTTTTCTATGCTTTCAGGTTGGATCTTGTCTGAAAACTCACTTTTAACAAAAGTTATGGCTCTTTTGTGTCACAGGTCACAAATTTCATTTTCACAGCGAGAGAAGGCCAAAATGAAAACTTCATGCAGAACTCCTGTATTTTGAGGAAAACTGAGTGAAATCAACCTGTAACTTCAAGTTTATGTATTTTTCTATGCTTTCAGGTTAAAACTTGACTGAAAACTCACTTTGAACAAAAGTTATGGCTGTTTTGTATCACAGGTCACAAAAAGCGTTTTCTCAGCGAGAGAAGGCAAAAATGAACACTTCATGCATAACTCCTGTATTTTTAGGAAAACTGCCTGAAATTAACCTGTAACTTCTCTTTTTTGCATCTTTCTATGCTTTCAGGTTGAAACTTGATTGAAAACTCACATTGAACAAAAGTTATGGCTGTTTTTTATCACAGGTCACAAATGGCGTTTTCTCAGTGAGAGAAGGCCAAAATGAAAACTTCATTCATAACTCCTGTATTTTTTGGAAAACTGCATGAAATCCACCTGTCACTGGAAGTTTATGCATCTTTCTATGCTTTCAGTTTAAAACTTGACTGAAAACTCAGTTTGAAAAAATTATGGCTGTTTTGTATCAAAGGTCACAAATATGGTTTTCTCAGCGAGAGAAGGCCAAAATGACAACTTCATTCATAACTCCTGTATTTTTTGGAAAACTGCATGAAATCCACCTGTAACTGGAAGTTTATGCATCTTTCTATGCTTTCAGTTTAAAACTTGACTGAAAACCCAGTTCGAAAAATTTATGGCTGTTTTGTATCAAAGGTCACAAATAAGGTTTTCTCAGCGAGAGAAGGCCAAAATGAACACTTCTTGCATAACTCCTGTATTTTTTGGAAAACTGACTGAAATCCACCTGTAACTTCAAGTTTATGCATCTTTCTACGCTTCCAGGTTGAAACTTGACTGAAAACTCACTTTGAACAAAAGTTATGACTGTTTTGCTTCACAAGTCACAAATAGCGTTTTCTCAGCGAGAGAAGGCCAAAATGAACACTTCATGCAGAACTCCTGTATTTTGATGAAAACTCACTGAAATCAAGCTGCAACTTCAAGTTTATATATCTTTCTATGCTTTCAGGTTGAAACTTGATTGAAAACTCACTTTGAACAAAAGTGAGGGCTGTTTTTTGTCACAGGTCACAAATAGCGTTTTCTCAGCGAGAGAAGGCCAAAATGAACACTTCATGCAGAACTCCTGTATTTTGATTAAAACTCACTGAAATCCAACTGTAACTTCAAGGTTATGCATCTTTCTATGCGTTCAGGTAAAAACTTGACTGAAAACTCACTTTGAACAAAAGTTATGGCTGTTTTGTGTCACAGGTCACAAATAGTGTTTTCTCAGCGAGAGAAGGCCAAAATGAACACTTCATGCATAACTCCTGTATTTTGAGGAAAACTCACTGAAATAAAGCCGTAACTTCAAGTTTATGCATCTTTTTATGCTTTTAGGTTGAAACTTGACTGAAAACTCACTTTGAATAAAAGTTAAGGCATTTTTGTATCACAGGTCACAAATAGTGTTTTCGCAGCGAGAGAAGGCCAAAATAAACACTTCATGCATAACTCCTGTATTTTGAGGAAAACTCACTGAAATCCACCTGTAAGTTCAAGTTTATGCATCTTTCTATGCTTTCAGGTTGAAACTTTACTGAAAACTCACTTTGAAGAAAAGTTATGGCATTTTTGTATCACAGGTCACAAATCGTGTTTTCTCAGCGAGAGAAGGCCAAAATGAACAATTCATGCAGAACTCTTGTATTTTGAGGAAAACTCACTGAAATCTAGCTGTAACTTCAAGTTTATGCATCTTTCTATGCTTTCAGGTTGAAACTTGACTGAAAACTCACTTTCAAAAAAAGTTATGGCTGTTTTGTATGACAGGTCAAAAATAGCATATTCACAGCGAGAGAAGCCAAAAATGTACACTTCATGCAGAACTCCTGTATTTTGAGGAAAACTGAGTGAAATCCACCTGTAACTTAAAGTTTTTTGCACCTTTTTATGCTTTTAGGTTGAAATTTGACTGAAAACTCACTTTGAACAAAAGTTATGGCTGTTTTGTATCACAGGTCACAAATAATATTTTCTCAGCGAGAGAAGGCCAAAATGAACACTTCATTCATAACTCCTGTATTTTGAGGAAAACTGCATGAAATCCACCTATAACTTCAAGTTCATGCATCTTTCTATGCTTTCAGGTGAAACTTTCACTTTGAAGTCATTTTGAAAAAAAATTACGACTTTGATGATCACTGTTCATGAAGACTGTTTTCAAAACAAAAGAAGACAATTTAAACATTTCATGCAGAACTCCATTAGTTTGAGCAAAGCTGGCTTAAAAGCACCTGTTACTTCAAAGGTTTTCATCATTTTGTGTTTTCAGTTTTGAAGTTCACTGAAAGGTCAGTGTGATCAAGAGTTCCAGCATTTGTGATCACAGGTCACACAATGCCTTTTACCAGCGAGTGTCCTCTGGAGTGAACACTTCTTGCTGAACTCCCTCATTTTCAGGAAAACTGACTGAAATCCACCTGTAACTTCTCTTTAATGCATCTTTCTATGCTTTCAGGTTGAAACTTGACTGAAAACTCACTTTGAACAAAAGTTATGGCTGTTTTGTATCACAGGTCACAAATAGTGTTTTCTCAGCGAGAGAAGACCAAAATGAAAACTTCATTCATAACTCCTGTATTTTTTGGAAAACTGCATGAAATCCACCTGTAACTGGAACTTTATGCATCTTTCTATGCTTTCAGGTTGAAACTTGACTGAAAACTCAGTTCGAAAAATTTATGGCTGTTTTGTATCACAGGTCACAAATAAGGTTTTCTCAGCGAGAGAAGGCCAAAATGAACACTTCTTGCATAACTCCTGTATTTTTTGGAAAACTGACTGAAATCCACCTGTAACTTCAAGTTTATGCATCTTTCTACGCTTCCAGGTTGAAACTTGACTGAAAACTCACTTTGAACAAAAGTTATGACTGTTTTGCTTCACAAGTAACAAATAGCGTTTTCTCAGTGAGAGAAGGCCAAAATGAACACTTCATGCAGAACTCCTGTATTTTGATGAAAACGCACTGAAATCAAGCTGTAACTTCAAGTTTATGCATCTTTCTATGCTTTCAGGTTGAAACTTGACTGAAAACTCACTTTGAACAAAAGTTATGGCTGTTTTGTGTCGCAGGTCACAAATAGCGTTTTCTCAGCGAGAGAAGGCCAAAAGGAACACTTCATGCAGAACTCCTGTATTTTGAGGAAAACTCAATTAAATCAAGCTGTAACTTCAAGGTTATGCATCTTTCTATGCTTTCAGGTAAAAACTTGACTGAAAACTCAATTTGAACAAAAGCTATGGCATTTTTGTATCACAGGTCACAAATAGTGTTTTCTCAGCGAGAGAAGACCAAAATGAAAACTTCATGCAGAACTCCTGTATTTTGAGGAAAACTCACTGAAATCAAGCTGTAACTTCAAGTTTATGCATCTTTCTTTGATTTCAGGTTGAAAGTTGATTGAAAACTCACTTTGAACAAAAGTTATGGCTGTTTTGTGTCACAGGTCACAAATAGCGTTTTCGCAGCGAGAGAAGGAAAAAATGAACACTTCATGCAGAACTCCTGTATTTTGATGAAAACTCACTGAAATCCACCTATAACTTAAAGTTCATGCATCTTTCTATGCTTTCAGATTGAAACTTGACTGAAAACTCACTTTGAAGAAAAGTTATGGCATTTTTGTTTCACAGGTCACAAATAGTGTTTTCTCAGCGAGAGAAGGCCAAAATGAACACTTCATGCACAACTCCTGTATTTTGAGGAAAACTGCATGAAATCAAGCCGTAACTTCAAGTTTATGCATCTTTCTATGCTTTCAGGTTGAAACTTGTCTGAAAACTCACTTTGAACAAAAGTTATGGCTGTTTTTTGTCACAGGTCACAAATAGCGTTTTCTCAGCGAGAGAAGGCCAAAATGAACACTTCATGCAGAACTCCTGTATTTCGATGAAAACTCACTGAAATCCACCTGTAACCTCAAGTTTATGCATCTTTCTATGCTTTCAGGTTGAAACTTGACTGAAAACTCACTTTGAAGAAAAGTTATGGCTGTTTTGTATCAAAGGTCACAAATAAGGTTTTCTCAGCGAGAGAAGGCCAAAATGAACACTTCTTGCATAACTCTTGTATTTTTTGGAAAACTGACTGAAATCCACCTGTAACTTCAAGTTTATGCATCTTTCTACGCTTCCAGGTTGAAACTTGACTGAAAACTCACTTTGAACAAAAGTTATGACTGTTTTGCTTCACAAGTCACAAATAGCGTTTTCTCAGCGAGAGAAGGCCAAAATGAACACTTCATGCAGAATTCCTGTATTTTAATGAAAACTCACTGAAATCCACCTGTAACTTCAAGTTTATGCATCTTTCTATGCTTTCAGGTTGAAACTTGACGGAAAACTCACTTTGAACAAAAGTTAGGGCTGTTTTGTGTCACAGGTCACAAATAGCGTTTTCTCAGCGAGAGAAGGCCAAAATGAACACTTCATGCAGAACTCCTGTATTTTGATGAAAACTCACTGAAATCCA
Source organism: Aulostomus chinensis (assembly GCF_037954235.1). NCBI lineage: Eukaryota > Metazoa > Chordata > Actinopteri > Syngnathiformes > Aulostomidae > Aulostomus > Aulostomus chinensis. The sequence goes on from NW_028234182.1 coordinate 27,594, forward strand.
ACTGTAACTTCAAGTTTATTCATCTTTCTATGCTTTCAGGTTGAAACTAGAGTGAAAACTCACTTTGAACAAAAGTTATGGCTGTTTTGTGTCACAGGTCACAAATAGCGTTTTCTCAGCGAGAGAAGGCCAAAATGAACACTTCATGCATAACTCCTGTATTTTGAGGAAAACTAACTGAAATCCGCCTGTAACTTCAAGGTTATGCATCTTTCTATGCTTTCAGGTTGAAACTAGAGTGAAAACTTACTTTGAAAAAAAGTTATGGCTGTTTTGTGTCACAGGTCACAAATAGCGTTTTCTCAGCGAGAGAAGGCCAAAATGAAAACTTCATGCAGAACTCCTGTATTTTGATGAAAACTCACTGAAATCCAACTGTAACTTCAAGGTTATGCATCTTTCTATGCGTTCAGGTAAAAACTTGACTGAAAACTCACTTTGAACAAAAGTTATGGCTGTTTTGTATCACAGGTCACAAATAGTGTTTTCTCAGCGAGAGAAGGCCAAAATGAAAACTTCATGCAGAACTCCTGTATTTTGAGGAAAACTGCATGAAATCCACCTGTAACTTCAAGTTTATGCATCTTTCTATGCTTTCAGGTTGAAACTAGAGTGAAAACTCACTATGAACAAAAGTTATGGCTGTTTTGTGTCACAGGTCACAAATAGTGTTTTCTCAGCGAGAGAAGGCAAAAATGAACACTTCATGCAGAACTCCTGTATTTTGAGGAAAACTCACTGAAATCCACCTGTAAGTTCAAGTTTATGCATCTTTCTATGCTTTCAGGTTGAAACTTTACTGAAAACTCACTTTGAAGAAAAGTTATGGCATTTTTGTATCACAGGTCACAAATAGTGTTTTCTCAGCGAGAGAAGGCCAAAATGAACAATTCATGCAGAACTCTTGTATTTTGAGGAAAACTCACTGAAATCTAGCTGTAACTTCAAGTTTATGCATCTTTCTATGCTTTCAGGTTGAAACTTGACTGAAAACTCACTTTCAAAAAAAGTTATGGCTGTTTTGTATGACAGGTCAAAAATAGCATATTCACAGCGAGAGAAGCCAAAAATGTACACTTCATGCAGAACTCCTGTATTTTGAGGAAAACTGAGTGAAATCCACCTGTAACTTAAAGTTTTTTGCACCTTTTTATGCTTTTAGGTTGAAATTTGACTGAAAACTCACTTTGAACAAAAGTTATGGCTGTTTTGTATCACAGGTCACAAATAATATTTTCTCAGCGAGAGAAGGCCAAAATGAACACTTCATTCATAACTCCTGTATTTTGAGGAAAACTGCATGAAATCCACCTATAGCTTCAAGTTCATGCATCTTTCTATGCTTTCAGGTGAAACTTTCACTTTGAAGTCATTTTGAAAAAAAATTACGACTTTGATGATCACTGTTCATGAAGACTGTTTTCAAAACAAAAGAAGACAATTTAAACATTTCATGCAGAACTCCATTAGTTTGAGCAAAGCTGGCTTAAAAGCACCTGTTACTTCAAAGGTTTTCATCATTCTGTGTTTTCAGTTTTGAAGTTCACTGAAAGGTCAGTGTGATCAAGAGTTCCAGCATTTGTGATCACAGGTCACACAATGCCTTTTACCAGCGAGTGTCCTCTGGAGTGAACACTTCTTGCTGAACTCCCTCATTTTCAGGAAAACTGACTGAAATCCACCTGTAACTTCTCTTTAATGCATCTTTCTATGCTTTCAGGTTGAAACTTGACTGAAAACTCACTTTGAACAAAAGTTATGGCTGTTTTGTATCACAGGTCACAAATAGTGTTTTCTCAGCGAGAGAAGGCCAAAATGAAAACTTCATTCATAACTCCTGTATTTTTTGGAAAACTGCATGAAATCAACCTGTAACTTCAAGTTTATGCATCTTTCTATGCTTTCAGGTTGAAACTTGACTGAAAAATCACTTTGAACAAAAGTTATGGCTGTTTTGTATCACAGGTCACAAATAATATTTTCTCAGAGAGAGAAGACCAAAATGAAAACTTTATTCATAACTCCTGTATTTTTTGGAAAACTGCATGAAATCCACCTGTAACTGGAAGTTTATGCATCTTTCTATGCTTTCAGGTTTAAACTTGACTGAAAACTCAGTTCGAAAAATTTATGGCTGTTTTGTATCACAAGTCACAAATAAGGTTTTCTCAGCGAGAGAAGGCCAAAATGAACACTTCTTGCATAACTCCTGTATTTTTTGGAAAACTGACTGAAATCCACCTGTAACTTCAAGTTTATGCATCTTTCTACGCTTCCAGGTTGAAACTTGACTGAAAACTCACTTTGAACAAAAGTTATGACTGTTTTGCTTCACAAGTCACAAATAGCGTTTTCTCAGTGAGAGAAGGCCAAAATGAACACTTCATGCAGAACTCCTGTATTTTGATGAAAACTCACTGAAATCCACCTGTAACTTCAAGTTTATGCATCTTTCTATGCTTTCAGGTTGAAACTTGACTGAAAACTCACTTTGAACAAAAGTTATGGCTGTTTTGTGTCGCAGGTCACAAATAGCGTTTTCTCAGCGAGAGAAGGCAAAAAGGAACACTTCATGCAGAACTCCTGTATTTTGAGGAAAACTCAATTAAATCAAGCTGTAACTTCAAGGTTATGCATCTTTCTATGCTTTTAGGTAAAAACTTGACTGAAAACTCAATTTGAACAAAAGCTATGGCATTTTTGTATCACAGGTCACAAATAGTGTTTTCTCAGCGAGAGAAGACCAAAATGAAAACTTCATGCAGAACTCCTGTATTTTGAGGAAAACTCACTGAAATCAAGCTGTAACTTCAAGTTTATGCATCTTTCTTTGATTTCAGGTTGAAACTTGACTGAAAACTCACTTTGAACAAAAGTTTTGGCTGTTTTGTGTCGCAGGTCACAAATAGCGTTTTCTCAGCGAGAGAAGGCCAAAAGGAACACTTCATGCACAACTCCTGTATTTTGAGGAAAACTCAATGAAATCAAGCTGTAACTTCAAGTTTATGCATCTTTCTATGCTTTCAGGTTGAAACTTGACTGAAAACTCACTTTGAACAAAAGTTAGGGCTGTTTTGTGTCACAGGTCACAATAGCGTTTTCTCAGCGAGAGAAGGCCAAAATAAACACTTCATGCAGAACTCCTGTATTTTGATAAAAACTCACTGAAATCCAACTGTAACTTCAAGTTTATTCATCTTTCTATGCTTTCAGGTTGAAACTAGAGTGAAAACTCACTTTGAACAAAAGTTATGGCTGTTTTGTGTCACAGGTCACAAATAGCGTTTTCTCAGCGAGAGAAGGCCAAAATGAACACTTCATGCAGAACTCCTGTATTTTGAGGAAAACTAACTGAAATCCCACTGTAACTTCAGGTTTATGCATCTTTCTATGCTTTCAGGTTGAAACTAGAGTGAAAACTCACTTTGAACAAAAGTTATGGCTGTTTTGTGTCACAGGTCACGAATAGCGTTTTCTCAGCGAGAGAAGGCCAAAATGAAAACTTCATGCAGAACTCCTGTATTTTGATGAAAACTCACTGAAATCCAACTGTAACTTCAAGGTTATGCATCTTTCTATGCGTTCAGGTAAAAACTTGACTGAAAACTCACTTTGAAGAAAAGTTATGGCTGTTTTGTATCACAGGTCACAAATAGTGTTTTCTCAGCGGGAGAAGGCCAAAATGAACACTTCATGCATAACTCCTGTATTTTGAGGAAAACTCACTGAAATCCACCTATAACTTCAAGGTTATGCATGTTTCTATGCTTTCAGGTAAAAACTTGACTGAAAACTCAATTTGAACAAAAGCTATGGCATTTTTGTATCACAGGTCACAAATAGCGTTTTCTCAGCGAGAGAAGGCCAAAATGAAAACTTCATGCAGAACTCCTTTATTTTGAGGAAAACTCACTGAAATCAAGCTGTAACTTCAAGTTTATGCATCTTTCTATGATTTCAGGTTGAAAGTTGATTGAAAACTCACTTTGAACAAAAGTTATGGCTGTTTTGTGTCACAGGTCACAAATAGCGTTTTCGCAGCGAGAGAAGGCAAAAATGAACACTTCATGCAGAACTCCTGTATTTTGAGGAAAACTCACTGAAATCCAACTGTAACTTCAAGTTTATGCATCTTTCTATGCTTTCAAGTTGAAACTTGACTGAAAACTCACTTTGAAGAAAAGTTATGGCATTTTTGTATCACATTTCACAAGTAGTGTTTTCTCAGCGAGAGAAGGCCAAAATGAACACTTCATGCAGAACTCCTGTATTTTGATGAAAACTCACTGAAATTAACCTGTAACTTCTCTTTTTTGCATCTTTCTATGCTTTCAGGTTGAAACTTGATTGAAAACTCACATTGAACAAAAGTTATGGCTGTTTTGTATCACAGGTCACAAATAGCGTTTTCTCAGTGAGAGAAGGCCAAAATGAAAACTTCATTCATAACTCCTGTATTTTTTGGAAAACTGCATGGAATCCACCTGTCACTGGAAGTTTATGCATCTTTCTATGCTTTCAGTTTAAAACTTGACTGAAAACTCAGTTTGAAAAAATTATGGCTGTTTTGTATCAAAGGTCACAAATATGGTTTTCTCAGCGAGAGAAGGCCAAAATGAAAACTTCATTCATAACTCCTGTATTTTTTGGAAAACTGCATGAAATCCACCTGTAACTGGAAGTTTATGCATCTTTCTATGCTTTCAGTTTAAAACTTGACTGAAAACCCAGTTCGAAAAATTTATGGCTGTTTTGTATCAAAGGTCACAAATAAGGTTTTCTCAGCGAGAGAAGGCCAAAATGAACACTTCTTGCATAACTCCTGTATTTTTTGGAAAACTGACTGAAATCCACCTGTAACTTCAAGTTTATGCATCTTTCTACGCTTCCAGGTTGAAACTTGACTGAAAACTCACTTTGAACAAAAGTTATGACTGTTTTGCTTCACAAGTCACAAATAGCGTTTTCTCAGCGAGAGAAGGCCAAAATGAACACTTCATGCAGAACTCCTGTATTTTGATGAAAACTCACTGAAATCAAGCTGCAACTTCAAGTTTATATATCTTTCTATGCTTTCAGGTTGAAACTTGATTGAAAACTCACTTTGAAAAAAAAGTGAGGGCTGTTTTTTGTCACAGGTCACAAATAGCGTTTTCTCAGCGAGAGAAGGCCAAAATGAACACTTCATGCAGAACTCCTGTATTTTGATGAAAACTCACTGAAATCCAACTGTAACTTCAAGGTTATGCATCTTTCTATGCGTTCAGGTAAAAACTTGACCGAAAACTCACTTTGAATAAAAGTTAAGGCATTTTTGTATCACAGGTCACAAATAGTGTTTTCGCAGCGAGAGAAGGCCAAAATAAACACTTCATGCATAACTCCTGTATTTTGAGGAAAACTCACTGAAATCCACCTGTAAGTTCAAGTTTATGCATCTTTCTATGCTTTCAGGTTGAAACTTTACTGAAAACTCACTTTGAAGAAAAGTTATGGCATTTTTGTATCACAGGTCACAAATCGTGTTTTCTCAGCGAGAGAAGGCCAAAATGAACAATTCATGCAGAACTCTTGTATTTTGAGGAAAACTCACTGAAATCTAGCTGTAACTTCAAGTTTATGCATCTTTCTATGCTTTCAGGTTGAAACTTGACTGAAAACTCACTTTCAAAAAAAGTTATGGCTGTTTTGTATGACAGGTCAAAAATAGCATATTCACAGCGAGAGAAGCCAAAAATGTACACTTCATGCAGAACTCCTGTATTTTGAGGAAAACTGAGTGAAATCCACCTGTAACTTAAAGTTTTTTGCACCTTTTTATGCTTTTAGGTTGAAATTTGACTGAAAACTCACTTTGAACAAAAGTTATGGCTGTTTTGTATCACAGGTCACAAATAATATTTTCTCAGCGAGAGAAGGCCAAAATGAACACTTCATTCATAACTCCTGTATTTTGAGGAAAACTGCATGAAATCCACCTATAACTTCAAGTTCATGCATCTTTCTATGCTTTCAGGTGAAACTTTCACTTTGAAGTCATTTTGAAAAAAAATTACGACTTTGATGATCACTGTTCATGAAGACTGTTTTCAAAACAAAAGAAGACAATTTAAACATTTCATGCAGAACTCCATTAGTTTGAGCAAAGCTGGCTTAAAAGCACCTGTTACTTCAAAGGTTTTCATCATTTTGTGTTTTCAGTTTTGAAGTTCACTGAAAGGTCAGTGTGATCAAGAGTTCCAGCATTTGTGATCACAGATCACACAATGCCTTTTACCAGCGAGTGTCCTCTGGAGTGAACACTTCTTGCTGAACTCCCTCATTTTCAGGAAAACTGACTGAAATCCACCTGTAACTTCTCTTTAATGCATCTTTCTATGCTTTCAGGTTGAAACTTGACTGAAAACTCACTTTGAACAAAAGTTATGGCTGTTTTGTATCACAGGTCACAAATAGTGTTTTCTCAGCGAGAGAAGACCAAAATGAAAACTTCATTCATAACTCCTGTATTTTTTGGAAAACTGCATGAAATCCACCTGTAACTGGAACTTTATGCATCTTTCTATGCTTTCAGGTTGAAACTTGACTGAAAACTCAGTTCGAAAAATTTATGGCTGTTTTGTATCACAGGTCACAAATAAGGTTTTCTCAGCGAGAGAAGGCCAAAATGAACACTTCTTGCATAACTCCTGTATTTTTTGGAAAACTGACTGAAATCCACCTGTAACTTCAAGTTTATGCATCTTTCTACGCTTCCAGGTTGAAACTTGACTGAAAACTCACTTTGAACAAAAGTTATGACTGTTTTGCTTCACAAGTAACAAATAGCGTTTTCTCAGTGAGAGAAGGCCAAAATGAACACTTCATGCAGAAATCCTGTATTTTGATGAAAACTCACTGAAATCCACCTGTAACTTCAAGTTTATGCATCTTTCTATGCTTTCAGGTTGAAACTTGACTGAAAACTCACTTTGAACAAAAGTTATGGCTGTTTTGTGTCGCAGGTCACAAATAGCGTTTTCTCAGCGAGAGAAGGCCAAAAGGAACACTTCATGCAGAACTCCTGTATTTTGAGGAAAACTCAATTAAATCAAGCTGTAACTTCAAGGTTATGCATCTTTCTATGCTTTCAGGTAAAAACTTGACTGAAAACTCAATTTGAACAAAAGCTATGGCATTTTTGTATCACAGGTCACAAATAGTGTTTTCTCAGCGAGAGAAGACCAAAATGAAAACTTCATGCAGAACTCCTGTATTTTGATGAAAACTCACTGAAATCAAGCTGTAACTTCAAGTTTATGCATCTTTCTTTGATTTCAGGTTGAAAGTTGATTGAAAACTCACTTTGAACAAAAGTTATGGCTGTTTTGTGTCACAGGTCACAAATAGCGTTTTCGCAGCGAGAGAAGGAAAAAATGAACACTTCATGCAGAACTCCTGTATTTTGATGAAAACTCACTGAAATCCACCTATAACTTAAAGTTCATGCATCTTTCTATGCTTTCAGATTGAAACTTGACTGAAAACTCACTTTGAAGAAAAGTTATGGCATTTTTGTGTCACAGGTCACAAATAGTGTTTTCTCAGCGAGAGAAGGCCAAAATGAACACTTCATGCACAACTCCTGTATTTTGATGAAAACTCACTGAAATCCACCTGTAACTTCAAGTTTATGCATCTTTCTATGCTTTCAGGTTGAAACTTGACTGAAAACTCACTTTGAACAAAAGTTATGGCTGTTTTGTGTCGCAGGTCACAAATAGCGTTTTCTCAGCGAGAGAAGGCCAAAATGAACACTTCATGCAGAACTCCTGTATTTCGATGAAAACTCACTGAAATCCACCTGTAACTTCAAGTTTATGCATCTTTCTATGCTTTCAGGTTGAAACTTGACTGAAAACTCACTTTGAAGAAAAGTTATGGCTGTTTTGGATCAAAGGTCACAAATAAGGTTTTCTCAGCGAGAGAAGGCCAAAATGAACACTTCTTGCATAACTCTTGTATTTTTTGGAAAACTGACTGAAATCCACCTGTAACTTCAAGTTTATGCATCTTTCTACGCTTCCAGGTTGAAACTTGACTGAAAACTCACTTTGAACAAAAGTTATGACTGTTTTGCTTCACAAGTCACAAATAGCGTTTTCTCAGCGAGAGAAGGCGAAAATGAACACTTCATGCAGAACTCCTGTATTTTAATGAAAACTCACTGAAATCCACCTGTAACTTCAAGTTTATGCATCTTTCTATGCTTTCAGGTTGAAACTTGACTGAAAACTCACTTTGAACAAAAGTTTTGGCTGTTTTGTGTCGCAGGTCACAAATAGCGTTTTCTCAGCGAGAGAAGGCCAAAAGGAACACTTCATGCACAACTCCTGTATTTTGAGGAAAACTCAATGAAATCAAGCTGTAACTTCAAGTTTATGCATCTTTCTATGCTTTCAGGTTGAAACTTGACTGAAAACTCACTTTGAACAAAAGTTAGGGCTGTTTTGTGTCACAGGTCACAATAGCGTTTTCTCAGCGAGAGAAGGCCAAAATGAACACTTCATGCAGAACTCCTGTATTTTGATAAAAACTCACTGAAATCCAACTGTAACTTCAAGTTTATTCATCTTTCTATGCTTTCAGGTTGAAACTAGAGTGAAAACTCACTTTGAACAAAAGTTATGGCTGTTTTGTGTCACAGGTCACAAATAGCGTTTTCTCAGCGAGAGAAGGCCAAAATGAACACTTCATGCATAACTCCTGTATTTTGAGGAAAACTAACTGAAATCCGCCTGTAACTTCAAGGTTATGCATCTTTCTATGCTTTCAGGTTGAAACTAGAGTGAAAACTTACTTTGAAAAAAAGTTATGGCTGTTTTGTGTCACAGGTCACAAATAGCGTTTTCTCAGCGAGAGAAGGCCAAAATGAAAACTTCATGCAGAACTCCTGTATTTTGATGAAAACTCACTGAAATCCAACTGTAACTTCAAGGTTATGCATCTTTCTATGCGTTCAGGTAAAAACTTGACTGAAAACTCACTTTGAACAAAAGTTATGGCTGTTTTGTATCACAGGTCACAAATAGTGTTTTCTCAGCGAGAGAAGGCCAAAATGAAAACTTCATGCAGAACTCCTGTATTTTGAGGAAAACTGCATGAAATCCACCTGTAACTTCAAGTTTATGCATCTTTCTATGCTTTCAGGTTGAAACTAGAGTTAAAACTCACTATGAACAAAAGTTATGGCTGTTTTGTGTCACAGGTCACAAATAGTGTTTTCTCAGCGAGAGAAGGCCAAAATGAACACTTCATGCAGAACTCCTGTATTTTGAGGAAAACTCACTGAAATCCACCTGTAAGTTCAAGTTTATGCATCTTTCTATGCTTTCAGGTTGAAACTTTACTGAAAACTCACTTTGAAGAAAAGTTATGGCATTTTTGTATCACAGGTCACAAATAGTGTTTTCTCAGCGAGAGAAGGCCAAAATGAACAATTCATGCAGAACTCTTGTATTTTGAGGAAAACTCACTGAAATCTAGCTGTAACTTCAAGTTTATGCATCTTTCTATGCTTTCAGGTTGAAACTTGACTGAAAACTCACTTTCAAAAAAAGTTATGGCTGTTTTGTATGACAGGTCAAAAATAGCATATTCACAGCGAGAGAAGCCAAAAATGTACACTTCATGCAGAACTCCTGTATTTTGAGGAAAACTGAGTGAAATCCACCTGTAACTTAAAGTTTTTTGCACCTTTTTATGCTTTTAGGTTGAAATTTGACTGAAAACTCACTTTGAACAAAAGTTATGGCTGTTTTGTATCACAGGTCACAAATAATATTTTCTCAGCGAGAGAAGGCCAAAATGAACACTTCATTCATAACTCCTGTATTTTGAGGAAAACTGCATGAAATCCACCTATAGCTTCAAGTTCATGCATCTTTCTATGCTTTCAGGTGAAACTTTCACTTTGAAGTCATTTTGAAAAAAAATTACGACTTTGATGATCACTGTTCATGAAGACTGTTTTCAAAACAAAAGAAGACAATTTAAACATTTCATGCAGAACTCCATTAGTTTGAGCAAAGCTGGCTTAAAAGCACCTGTTACTTCAAAGGTTTTCATCATTTTGTGTTTTCAGTTTTGAAGTTCACTGAAAGGTCAGTGTGATCAAGAGTTCCAGCATTTGTGATCACAGGTCACACAATGCCTTTTACCAGCGAGTGTCCTCTGGAGTGAACACTTCTTGCTGAACTCCCTCATTTTCAGGAAAACTGACTGAAATCCACCTGTAACTTCTCTTTAATGCATCTTTCTATGCTTTCAGGTTGAAACTTGACTGAAAACTCACTTTGAACAAAAGTTATGGCTGTTTTGTATCACAGGTCACAAATAGTGTTTTCTCAGCGAGAGAAGGCCAAAATGAAAACTTCATTCATAACTCCTGTATTTTTTGGAAAACTGCATGAAATCAACCTGTAACTTCAAGTTTATGCATCTTTCTATGCTTTCAGGTTGAAACTTGACTGAAAAATCACTTTGAACAAAAGTTATGGCTGTTTTGTATCACAGGTCACAAATAATATTTTCTCAGAGAGAGAAGACCAAAATGAAAACTTCATTCATAACTCCTGTATTTTTTGGAAAACTGCATGAAATCCACCTGTAACTGGAAGTTTATGCATCTTTCTATGCTTTCAGGTTTAAACTTGACTGAAAACTCAGTTCGAAAAATTTATGGCTGTTTTGTATCACAGGTCACAAATAAGGTTTTCTCAGCGAGAGAAGGCCAAAATGAACACTTCTTGCATAACTCCTGTATTTTTTGGAAAACTGACTGAAATCCACCTGTAACTTCAAGTTTATGCATCTTTCTACGCTTCCAGGTTGAAACTTGACTGAAAACTCACTTTGAACAAAAGTTATGACTGTTTTGCTTCACAAGTCACAAATAGCGTTTTCTCAGTGAGAGAAGGCCAAAATGAACACTTCATGCAGAACTCCTGTATTTTGATGAAAACTCACTGAAATCCACCTGTAACTTCAAGTTTATGCATCTTTCTATGCTTTCAGGTTGAAACTTGACTGAAAACTCACTTTGAACAAAAGTTATGGCTGTTTTGTGTCGCAGGTCACAAATAGCGTTTTCTCAGCGAGAGAAGGCCAAAAGGAACACTTCATGCAGAACTCCTGTATTTTGAGGAAAACTCAATTAAATCAAGCTGTAACTTCAAGGTTATGCATCTTTCTATGCTTTCAGGTAAAAACTTGACTGAAAACTCAATTTGAACAAAAGCTATGGCATTTTTGTATCACAGGTCACAAATAGTGTTTTCTCAGCGAGAGAAGACCAAAATGAAAACTTCATGCAGAACTCCTGTATTTTGAGGAAAACTCACTGAAATCAAGCTGTAACTTCAAGTTTATGCATCTTTCTTTGATTTCAGGTTGAAAGTTGATTGAAAACTCACTTTGAACAAAAGTTAGGGCTGTTTTGTGTCACAGGTCACAAATAGCGTTTTCGCAGCGAGAGAAGGAAAAAATGAACACTTCATGCAGAACTCCTGTATTTTGATGAAAACTCACTGAAATCCACCTATAACTTAAAGTTCATGCATCTTTCTTTGCTTTCAGATTGAAACTTGACTGAAAACTCACTTTGAAGAAAAGTTATGGCATTTTTGTGTCACAGGTCACAAATAGTGTTTTCTCAGCGAGAGAAGGCCAAAATGAACACTTCATGCACAACTCCTGTATTTTGAGGAAAACTCACTGAAATCAAGCCGTAACTTCAAGTTTATGCATCTTTCTATGCTTTCAGGTTGAAACTTGTCTGAAAACTCACTTTGAACAAAAGTTATGGCTGTTTTTTGTCACAGGTCACAAATAGCGTTTTCTCAGCGAGAGAAGGCCAAAATGAACACTTCATGCAGAACTCCTGTATTTCGATGAAAACTCACTGAAATCCACCTGTAACTTCAAGTTTATGCATCTTTCTATGCTTTCAGGTTGAAACTTGACTGAAAACTCACTTTGAAGAAAAGTTATGGCTGTTTTGGATCAAAGGTCACAAATAAGGTTTTCTCAGCGAGAGAAGGCCAAAATGAACACTTCTTGCATAACTCTTGTATTTTTTGGAAAACTGACTGAAATCCACCTGTAACTTCAAGTTTATGCATCTTTCTACGCTTCCAGGTTGAAACTTGACTGAAAACTCACTTTGAACAAAAGTTATGACTGTTTTGCTTCACAAGTCACAAATAGCGTTTTCTCAGCGAGAGAAGGCGAAAATGAACACTTCATGCAGAACTCCTGTATTTTAATGAAAACTCACTGAAATCCACCTGTAACTTCAAGTTTATGCATCTTTCTATGCTTTCAGGTTGAAACTTGACTGAAAACTCACTTTGAACAAAAGTTTTGGCTGTTTTGTGTCGCAGGTCACAAATAGCGTTTTCTCAGCGAGAGAAGGCCAAAAGGAACACTTCATGCACAACTCCTGTATTTTGAGGAAAACTCAATGAAATCAAGCTGTAACTTCAAGTTTATGCATCTTTCTATGCTTTCAGGTTGAAACTTGACTGAAAACTCACTTTGAGCAAAAGTTAGGGCTGTTTTGTGTCACAGGTCACAATAGCGTTTTCTCAGCGAGAGAAGGCCAAAATGAACACTTCATGCAGAACTCCTGTATTTTGATAAAAACTCACTGAAATCCAACTGTAACTTCAAGTTTATTCATCTTTCTATGCTTTCAGGTTGAAACTAGAGTGAAAACTCACTTTGAACAAAAGTTATGGCTGTTTTGTGTCACAGGTCACAAATAGCGTTTTCTCAGCGAGAGAAGGCCAAAATGAACACTTCATGCAGAACTCCTGTATTTTGAGGAAAACTAACTGAAATCCCACTGTAACTTCAGGTTTATGCATCTTTCTATGCTTTCAGGTTGAAACTAGAGTGAAAACTCACTTTGAACAAAAGTTATGGCTGTTTTGTGTCACAGGTCACGAATAGCGTTTTCTCAGCGAGAGAAGGCCAAAATGAAAACTTCATGCAGAACTCCTGTATTTTGATGAAAACTCACTGAAATCCAACTGTAACTTCAAGGTTATGCATCTTTCTATGCGTTCAGGTAAAAACTTGACTGAAAACTCACTTTGAAGAAAAGTTATGGCTGTTTTGTATCACAGGTCACAAATAGTGTTTTCTCAGCGGGAGAAGGCCAAAATGAACACTTCATGCATAACTCTTGTATTTTGAGGAAAACTCACTGAAATCCACCTATAACTTCAAGGTTATGCATGTTTCTATGCTTTCAGGTAAAAACTTGACTGAAAACTCAATTTGAACAAAAGCTATGGCATTTTTGTATCACAGGTCACAAATAGCGTTTTCTCAGCGAGAGAAGGCCAAAATGAAAACTTCATGCAGAACTCCTTTATTTTGAGGAAAACTCACTGAAATCAAGCTGTAACTTCAAGTTTATGCATCTTTCTATGATTTCAGGTTGAAAGTTGATTGAAAACTCACTTTGAACAAAAGTTATGGCTGTTTTGTGTCACAGGTCACAAATAGCGTTTTCGCAGCGAGAGAAGGCAAAAATGAACACTTCATGCAGAACTCCTGTATTTTGAGGAAAACTCACTGAAATCCAACTGTAACTTCAAGTTTATGCATCTTTCTATGCTTTCAAGTTGAAACTTGACTGAAAACTCACTTTGAAGAAAAGTTATGGCATTTTTGTATCACATTTCACAAGTAGTGTTTTCTCAGCGAGAGAAGGCCAAAATGAACACTTCATGCAGAACTCCTGTATTTTGATGAAAACTCACTGAAATCAAGCTGTAACTTCAAGTTTATGCATCTTTCTAAGGTTTCAGAATGAAACTTGACTGAAAACTCACTTTGAACAAAAGTTATGGCTGTTTTGTGTCACAGGTCACAAATAGCGTTTTCTCAGCGAGAGAAGGCCAAAATGAACACTTCATGCATAACTCCTGTATTTTGAGGAAAACTGCATGAAATCCACCTGTAACTTCAAGTTTATGCATCTTTCTATGCTTTCAGGTTGAAACTAGAGTGAAAACTCACTATGAACAAAAGTTATGGCTGTTTTGTGTCACAGGTCACAAATAGTGTTTTCTCAGCGAGAGAAGGCCAAAATGAACACTTCATGCAGAACTCCTGTATTTTGAGGAAAACTCACTGAAATCCACCTGTAAGTTCAAGTTTATGCATCTTTCTATGCTTTCAGGTTGAAACTTTACTGAAAACTCACTTTGAAGAAAAGTTATGGCATATTTGTATCACAGGTCACAAATAGTGTTTTCTCAGCGAGAGAAGGCCAAAATGTACACTTCATGCAGAACTCCTGTATTTTGATGAAAACTGAGTGAAATCCACCTGTAACTTAAAGTTTTTTGCACCTTTTTATGCTTTTAGGTTGAAATTTGACTGAAAACTCACTTTGAACAAAAGTTATGGCTGTTTTGTATCACAGGTCACAAATAATATTTTCTCAGCGAGAGAAGGCCAAAATGAACACTTCATTCATAACTCCTGTATTTTGAGGAAAACTGCATGAAATCCACCTATAACTTCAAGTTCATGCATCTTTCTATGCTTTCAGGTGAAACTTTCACTTTGAAGTCATTTTGAAAAAAAATTACGACTTTGATGATCACTGGTCATGAAGACTGTTTTCAAAACAAAAGAAGACAATTTAAACATTTCATGCAGAACTCCATTAGTTTGAGCAAAGCTGGCTTAAAAGCACCTGTTACTTCAAAGGTTTTCATCATTTTGTGTTTTCAGTTTTGAAGTTCACTGAAAGGTCAGTGTGATCAAGAGTTCCAGCATTTGTGATCACAGGTCACAAAATACCTTTTACCAGCGAGTGTCCTCTGGAGTGAACACTGCTTGCTGAACTCCCTCATTTTCAGGAAAACTGACTGAAATCCACCTGTAACTTGTCTTTAATGCATCTTTCTATGCTTTCAGGTTGAAACTTGACTGAAAACTCACTTTGAACAAAAGTTATGGCTGTTTTGTGTCACAGGTCACAAATAGCGTTTTCTCAGCGAGAGAAGGCCAAAATGAACACTTCATGCAGAACTCCTGTATTTTGATGAAAACTCACTGAAATCCAACTGTAACTTCAAGTTCATGCATCTTTCTATGCTTTCAGATTGAAACTTGACTGAAAACTCACTTTGAAGAAAAGTTATGGCATTTTTGTGTCACAGGTCACAAATAGCGTTTTCTCAGCGAGAGAAGGCTAAAATGAACACTTCATGCAGAACTCCTGTATTTTGAGGAAAACTCACTGAAATCAAGCTGTTACTTCAAGTGTATGCATCTTTCTATGCTTTCAGGTTGAAACTTGACTGAAAACTCACTTTAAACAAAAGTTATGGCTGTTTTGTGTCGCAGGTCACAAATAGCGTTTTCTCAGTGAGAGAAGATCAAACTGAACACTTCATTCAGAACTGCTTTATTTTGAGGAAGACTCACTGAAATCAAGCCGTAACTTCAAGTTTATGCATCTTTCTATGCTTTCAGGTTGAAACTTGACTGAAAACTCACTTTGAACAAAAGTTATGGCTGTTTTGTGTCACATGTCACAAATAGCGTTTTCTCAGCGAGAGAAGGCCAAAATGAACACTTCATGCAGAACTCCTGTATTTTGATGAAAACTCACTGAAATCCACCTGTAACTTCAAGTTTTTGCATCTTTCGATGCTTTCAGGTTGAAACTTGACTGAAAACTCACTTTGAAGAAAAGTTATGGCATTTTTGTATCACATGACACAAATAGTGTTTTCTCAGTGAGAGAAGGCCAAAATGAACACTTCATGCATAACTCCTGTATTTTGAGGAAAACTGCATTAAATCAACTGTAAGTTCAAGTTTATGCATCTTTCTATGCTTTCAGGTTGAAACTTGACTGAAAACTCACTTTGAACAAAAGTTATGGCTGTTCTGTGTCGCAGGTCACAAATAGCGTTTTCTCAGCGAGAGAAGGCCAAAATTAACACTTCATGCAGAACTCCTGTATTTTGATGAAAACTCACTGAAATCCAGCTGTAACTTCAATTTTATGCATCTTTCTATGCTTTCAGGTTGAAACCTGACTTAAAACTCACTTTGAACAAAAGTTATGGCATTTTTGTATCACAGGTCACAAATAGTGTTTTCTCAGCGAGAGAAGGCCAAAATGAACACTTCATGCAGAACTCCTGTATTTTGATGAAAACTCACTGAAATCCAACTGTAACTACAAGTTTATTCATCTTTCTATGCTTTCAGGTTGAAACTAGAGTGAAAACTCACTATGAACAAAAGTTAATGCTGTTTTGTGTCACAGGTCACAAATAGCGTTTTCTCAGCGAGAGAAGGCCAAAATGAACACTTCATGCATAACTCCTTTATTTTGATGAAAACTCACTGAAATCCACCTGTAACTTCAAGTTTATGCATCTTTCTATGCTTTCAGGTTTAAATTTGACTGAAGACTCACTTTGAACAAAAGTTATGACTGTTTTGTGTCACATGTCACAAATAGCGTTTTCTCAGCGAGAGAAGGCCAAAATGAACACTTCATGCAGAACTCCTGTATTTTTTGGAAAACTGCATGAAATCCACCTATAACTTCAGGTTTATGCATCTTTCTATGCTTTCAGGTTGAAACTTGACTGAAAACTCACTTTCAAAAAAATTATGGCTGTTTTGTATGACAGGTCAAAAATAGCATATTCACAGCGAGAGAAGCCAAAAATGTACACTTCATGCATAACTCCTGTATTTTGAGGAAAACTGCCTGAAATCCACCTCTAACTTCTCTTTCATGCATCTTTCTATGCTTTCAGGTTGAAACTTGACTGAAAACTCACTTTGAACAAAAGTTATGGCAGTTTTGTATCACAGGTCACAAATAGTGTTTTCTCAGCGAGAGAAGGCAAAAATGAAAACTTCATTCATAACTCCTGTATTTTTTGGAAAAATGCATGAAATCCACCTGTAACTGGAAGTTTATGCATCTTTCTATGCTTTCAGTTTAAATCTTGACTGAAAACTCAGTTCGAAAAATTTATGGCTGTTTTGTATCAAAGGTCACAAATAAGGTTTTCTCAGCGAGAGAAGGCCAAAATGAACACTTCTTGCATAACTCCTGTATTTTTTGGAAAACTGACTGAAATCCACCTGTAACTTCAAGTTTATGCATCTTTCTATGCTTTCAGGTTGAAACTTGACTGAAAACTCACTTTGAACAAAAGTTATGGCTGTTTTGTGTCGCAGGTCACAAATAGCGTTTTCTCAGCGAGAGAAGGCCAAAAGGAACACTTCATGCAGAACTCCTGTATTTTGAGGAAAACTCACTGAAATCAAGCTGTAACTTCAAGTTTATGCATCTTTCTATGCTTTCAGGTTGAAACTTGACTGAAAACTCACTTTGAACAAAAGTTATGGCTGTTTTGTGTCACAGGTCACAAATAGCGTTTTCTCAGCGAGAGAAGGCCAAAAGGAACACTTCATGCAGAACTCCTGTATTTTGAGGAAAACTCACTGAAATCAAGCTGTAACTTCAAGTTTATGCATCTTTCTATGCTTTCAGGTTGAAACTTGACTGAAAACTCACTTTGAACAACAGTTATGGCTGTTTTGTGTCACAGGTCACAAATAGCATATTCACAGCAAGAGAATCCAAAAATGTACACATCATGCATAAGTCCTGTATTTTGAGGAAAACTGAGTGAAATCCACCTGTAACTTAAAGTTTTTTGCACCTGTTTATGCTTTTAGGTTGAAATTTGACTGAAAACTCACTTTGAACAAAAGTTATGGCTGTTTTGTATCACAGGTCACAAATAATATTTTCTCTGCGAGACAAGGCCAAAATGAACACTTCATTCATAACTCCTGTATTTTGAGGAAAACTGCATGAAATCCACCTATAACTTCAAGTTTATGCATCTTTCTATGCTTTCAGGTGAAACTTTCACTTTGAAGTCAATTTGAAAAAAAATTACGACTTTGATGATCACTGTTCATGAAGACTGTTTTCAAAACAAAAGAAGACAATTTAAACATTTTATGCAGAACTCCATTAGTTTGAGCAAAGCTGGCTTAAAAGCACCTGTTACTTCAAAGGTTTTCATCATTCTGTGTTTCCAGTTTTGAAGTTCACTGAAAGGTCAGTGTTATCAAGAGTTCCAGCATTTGTGATCACAGGTCACACAATGCCTTTTACCAGCGAGTGTCCTCTGGAGTGAACACTTCTTGCTGAACTCCCTTATTTTCAGGAAAACTGACTGAAATCCACCTGTAACTTCTCTTTAATGCATCTTTCTATGCTTTCAGGTTCAAACTTGACTGAAAACTCACTTTGAACAAAAGTTATGGCTGTTTATTATCACAGGTCACAAATATGGTTTTCTCAGCGAGAGAAGGCCAAAATGAAAACTTCTTGCATAACTCCTGTATTTTTTGGAAAACTGACTGAAATCCACCTGTAACTTCAAGGTTATGCATCTTTCTATGCTTTCAGGTTGAAACTTGACTGAAAACTCACTTTGAACAAAAGTTATGGCTGTTTTGTGTCGCAGGTCACAAATAGCGTTTTCTCAGCGAGAGAAGGCCAAAATGAACACTTCATGCATAACTCCTGTATTTTGATGAAAACTCAATGAAATCAAGCTGTAACTTCAAGTTTATGCATCTTTCTATGCTTTCAGGTTGAAACTTGACTGAAAACTCACTTTGAACAAAAGTTATGGCTGTTTTGTGTCACAGGTCACAAATAGCGTTTTCTCAGCGAGAGAAGGCTAAAATGAACACTTCATGCAGAACTCCTGTATTTTGAGGAAAACTCACTGAAATCAAGCTGTTACTTCAAGTGTATGCATCTTTCTATGCTTTCAGGTTGAAACTTGACTGAAAACTCACTTTAAACAAAAGTTATGGCTGTTTTGTGTCGCAGGTCACAAATAGCGTTTTCTCAGTGAGAGAAGATCAAAATGAACACTTCATTCAGAACTGCTTTATTTTGAGGAAGACTCACTGAAATCAAGCCGTAACTTCAAGTTTATGCATCTTTCTATGCTTTCAGGTTGAAACTTGACTGAAAACTCACTTTGAACAAAAGTTATGGCATTTTTGTATCACATGACACAAATAGTGTTTTCTCAGTGAGAGAAGGCCAAAATGAACACTTCATGCATAACTCCTGTATTTTGAGGAAAACTGCATTAAATCAACTGTAAGTTCAAGTTTATGCATCTTTCTATGCTTTCAGGTTGAAACTTGACTGAAAACTCACTTTGAACAAAAGTTATGGCTGTTCTGTGTCGCAGGTCACAAATAGCGTTTTCTCAGCGAGAGAAGGCCAAAATGAACACTTCATGCAGAACTCCTGTATTTTGATGAAAACTCACTGAAATCCAGCTGTAACTTCAATTTTATGCATCTTTCTATTTTTTCAGGTTGAAACTTGACTTAAAACTCACTTTGAACAAAAGTTATGGCATTTTTGTATCACAGGTCACAAATAGTGTTTTCTCAGCGAGAGAAGGCCAAAATGAACACTTCATGCAGAACTCCTGTATTTTGATGAAAACTCACTGAAATCCAACTGTAACTACAAGTTTATTCATCTTTCTATGCTTTCAGGTTGAAACTAGAGTGAAAACTCACTATGAACAAAAGTTAATGCTGTTTTTTGTCACAGGTCACAAATAGCGTTTTCTCAGCGAGAGAAGGCCAAAATGAACACTTCATGCATAACTCCTTTATTTTGATGAAAACTCACTGAAATCAACCTCTAACTTCTCTTTCATGCATCTTTCTATGCTTTCAGGTTGAAACTTGACTGAAAACTCACTTTGAACAAAAGTTATGGCAGTTTTGTATCACAGGTCACAAATATGGTTTTCTCAGCGAGAGAAGGCAAAAATGAAAACTTCATTCATAACTCCTGTATTTTTTGGAAAAATGCATGAAATCCACCTGTAACTGGAAGTTTATGCATCTTTCTATGCTTTCAGTTTAAATCTTGACTGAAAACTCAGTTCGAAAAATTTATGGCTGTTTTGTATCAAAGGTCACAAATAAGGTTTTCTCAGCGAGAGAAGGCCAAAATGAACACTTCTTGCATAACTCCTGTATTTTTTGGAAAACTGACTGAAATCCACCTGTAACTTCAAGTTTATGCATCTTTCTATGCTTTCAGGTTGAAACTTGACTGAAAACTCACTTTGAACAAAAGTTATGGCTGTTTTGTGTCGCAGGTCACAAATAGCGTTTTCTCAGCGAGAGAAGGCCAAAAGGAACACTTCATGCAGAACTCCTGTATTTTGAGGAAAACTCACTGAAATCAAGCTGTAACTTCAAGTTTATGCATCTTTCTATGCTTTCAGGTTGAAACTTGACTGAAAACTCACTTTGAACAAAAGTTATGGCTGTTTTGTGTCACAGGTCACAAATAGCGTTTTCTCAGCGAGAGAAGGCCAAAAGGAACACTTCATGCAGAACTCCTGTATTTTGAGGAAAACTCACTGAAATCAAGCTGTAACTTCAAGTTTATGCATCTTTCTATGCTTTCAGGTTGAAACTTGACTGAAAACTCACTTTGAACAACAGTTATGGCTGTTTTGTGTCACAGGTCACAAATAGCGTTTTCTCAGCGAGAGAAGGCCAAAATGAACACTTCATGCAGAACTCCTGTATTTTGAGGAAAACTCACTGAAATCAAGCAGTAACTTCAAGTTTATGCATCTTTCTATGCTTTCAGGTTGAAACTTGTCTTAAAACTCACTTTGAACAAAAGTTATGGCTGTTTTTTATCACAGGTCACAAATAGCGTTTTCTCAGTGAGAGAAGGCCAAAATGAAAACTTCATGCATAACTCTGGTATTTTCTAGGAAAACTCACTGAAATCGAGCTGTAACTTCAAGTTTATGCATCTTTCTATGCTTTCAGATTGAAACTTGACTGAAAACCCATTTTGAAAAAAAGTTATGGCCGTTTTTTGTCACAGGTCACAAATAGCGTTTTCCCAGCGAGAGAAGGCCAAAATGAACACTTTATGCATAACTCCTGTATTTTGATGAAAACTCACTGAAATCCACCTGTAACTTCAAGTTCATGCATCTTTCTATGCTTTCAGGTTGAAACTTGACTGAAAAATTACTTTGAACAAAATTTATAGCTGTTTTGTGTCACAGGTCACAAATAGTGTTTTCTCAGCGAGAGAAGGCCAAAGTGAACACTTCATGCAGAACTCCTGTATTTTGAGGAAAACTCACTGAAATCCACCTTTAACTTCAGGTTGATGAATCTTTCTGTGCTTTCAGGTTGAAACTTGACTGAAAACTCATTTTCAAAAAAAGTTATGGCTGTTTTGTATGACAGGTCAAAAATAGCATATTCACAGCGAGAGAATCCAAAAATGTACACTTCATGCATAAGTCCTGTATTTTGAGGAAAACTGAGTGAAATCCACCTGTAACTTAAAGTTTTTTGCACCTGTTTATGCTTTTAGGTTGAAATTTGACTGAAAACTCACTTTGAACAAAAGTTATGGCTGTTTTGTATCACAGGTCACAAATAATATTTTCTCTGCGAGACAAGGCCAAAATGAACACTTCATTCATAACTCCTGTATTTTGAGGAAAACTGCATGAAATCCACCTATAACTTCAAGTTTATGCATCTTTCTATGCTTTCAGGTGAAACTTTCACTTTGAAGTCAATTTGAAAAAAAATTACGACTTTGATGATCACTGTTCATGAAGACTGTTTTCAAAACAAAAGAAGACAATTTAAACATTTTATTCAGAACTCCATTAGTTTGAGCAAAGCTGGCTTAAAAGCACCTGTTACTTCAAAGGTTTTCATCATTCTGTGTTTCCAGTTTTGAAGTTCACTGAAAGGTCAGTGTTATCAAGAATTCCAGCATTTGTGATCACAGGTCACACAATGCCTTTTACCAGCGAGTGTCCTCTGGAGTGAACACTTCTTGCTGAACTCCCTTATTTTCAGGAAAACTGACTGAAATCCACCTGTAACTTCTCTTTAATGCATCTTTCTATGCTTTCAGGTTCAAACTTGACTGAAAACTCACTTTGAAAAAAAGTTATGGCTGTTTTGTATCACAGGTCACAAATATGGTTTTCTCAGCGAGAGAAGGCCAAAATGAAAACTTCTTGCATAACTCCTGTATTTTTTGGAAAACTGACTGAAATCCACCTGTAACTTCAAGGTTATGCATCTTTCTATGCTTTCAGGTTGAAACTTGACTGAAAACTCACTTTGAACAAAAGTTATGGCTGTTTTGTGTCGCAGGTCACAAATAGCGTTTTCTCAGCGAGAGAAGGCCAAAAGGAACACTTCATGCAGAACTCCTGTATTTTGAGGAAAACTCACTGAAATCAAGCTGTAACTTCAAGTTTATGCATCTTTCTATGCTTTCAGGTTGAAACTTGACTGAAAACTCACTTTGAACAACAGTTATGGCTGTTTTGTGTCACAGGTCACAAATAGCGTTTTCTCAGCGAGAGAAGGCCAAAATGAACACTTCATGCAGAACTCCTGTATTTTGAGGAAAACTCACTGAAATCAAGCTGTAACTTCAAGTGTATGCATCTTTCTATGCTTTCAGGTTGAAACTTGACTGAAAACTCACTTTGAAGAAAAGTTATGGCATTTTTGTGTCACAGGTCACAAATAGTGTTTTCTCAGCGAGAGAAGGCCAAAATGAACACTTCATGCACAACTCTTGTATTTTGAGGAAAACTCACTGAAATCAAGCAGTAACTTCAAGGTTATGCATCTTTCTATGCTTTCAGGTTGAAACTTGACTGAAAACTCACTTTGAACAAAAGTTATGGCTGTTTTGTGTCGCAGGTCACAAATAGCGTTTTCTCAGCGAGAGAAGGCCAAAAGGAACACTTCATGCAGAACTCCTGTATTTTGAGGAAAACTCACTGAAATCAAGCTGTAACTTCAAGTGTATGCATCTTTCTATGCTTTCAGGTTGAAACTTGACTGAAAACTCACTTTGAACAAAAGTTATGGCTGTTTTGTATCACAGGTCACAAATAGCGTTTTCTCAGTGAGAGAAGGCCAAAATGAACACTTAATGCATAACTCCTTTATTTTGAGGAAAACTGAGTGAAATCCACCTTTAACTTCTCTTTTATGCATCTTTCTATGCTTTCAGGTTGAAACTTGACTTAAAACCCACTTTGAAAAAAAGTGATGGCCGTTTTTTGTCACAGGTCACAAATAGCGTTTTCCCAGCGAGAGAAGGCCAAAATGAACACTTCATGCATAACTCCTGTATTTTGATGAAAACTCACTGAAATCCACCTGTAACTTCAAGTTCATGCATCTTTCTATGCTTTCAGGTTGAAACTTGACTGAAAAATTACTTTGAACAAAAGTTATAGCTGTTTTGTGTCACAGGTCACAAATAGTGTTTTCTCAGCGAGAGAAGGCCAAAGTGAACACTTCATGCAGAACTCCTGTATTTTGAGGAAAACTCACTGAAATCCACCTTTAACTTCAGGTTTATGAATCTTTCTGTGCTTTCAGGTTGAAACTTGACTGAAAACTCATTTTCAAAAAAAGTTATGGCTGTTTTGTATGACAGGTCAAAAATAGCATATTCACAGCAAGAGAATCCAAAAATGTACACATCATGCATAAGTCCTGTATTTTGAGGAAAACTGAGTGAAATCCACCTGTAACTTAAAGTTTTTTGCACCTTTTTATGCTTTTAGGTTGAAATTTGACTGAAAACTCACTTTGAACAAAAGTTATGGCTGTTTTGTATCACAGGTCACAAATAGCGTTTTCTCAGTGAGAGAAGGCCAAAATGAACACCTAATGCATAACTCCTTTATTTTGAGGAAAACTGAGTGAAATCCACCTTTAACTTCTCTTTTATGCATCTTTCTATGCTTTCAGGTTGAAACTTGACCGAAAACTCACATTGAACAAAAGTTATGGCTGTTTTGTGTCACAGGTCACGAATAGCGTTTTCTCAGCGAGAGAAGGCCAAAATGAACACTTCATGCAGAACTCCTGTATTTTGAGGAAAACTCACTAAAATCCACCTGTAACTTCAAGATTATTCAGCTTTCTATGCTTTCAGGTTGAAACTTGACTGAAAACTAACTTTGAAGAAAAGTTATGGCATTTTTTTATCACAGGTCACAAATAGTGTTTTTTCAGCGAGAGAAGGCCAAAATGAACACTTCATGCAGAACTCCTGTATTTTGATGAAAACTCACTGAAATCTAGCTGTAACTTCAAGTTTATGCATCTTTCTATGCTTTCAGGTTGAAACTTGATTGATACCTCACTTTGAACAAAAGTTATGGCTGTTTTGTATCACAGCTCACAAATAGCGTTTTCTCAGCGACAGAAGGCCAAAATGAACACTTCATGCAGAACTCCTGTATTTTTAGGAAAACTGCCTGAAATGAACTTATAACTTCCCTTTTTAATGCATCTTTCTATGCTTTCAAGTTGAAACTTGACTGAAAACTCACTTTGAACAAAAGTTATGGCTGTTTTGTATCACAGGTCACAAATACTGTTTTCTCAGCGAGAGAAGGCCAAAATGAACACTTCATGCATAACTCCTGTATTCTTTAGAAAACTGCATGAAATTCACCTATAACTTCTCTTTTATGCATCATTCTATGCTTTCAGGTTGAAACTTGACTTAAAACTCACTTTGAAAAAAAAGTTATGGCTGTTTTGTATCACAGGTCACAAATAGCGTTTTCACAGTGAGAGAAGGCCAAAATGAACACTTCATGCAGAACTCCTGTATTTTGAGGAAAACTGACTGAAATCCACCTCTAACTTCAAGTTTATGCATCTTTCTATGCTTTCAGGTTGAACTTTCACTTTGAAGTCATTTTAAAAAAAAATTACGTCTTTGATGATCACGGTTCACAAAGACTGTTTTCAAAACAAAAGAAGACATTTTAATCATTTCATGCAGAACTCCATTAGTTTGAGCAAAGCTGGCTTAAAACCACCTGTTACTTCAAAGGTTTTCATCATTCGGTGTTTTCAGATTTGAAGTTCACTGAAAGGTCAGTGTGATCAAGAGTTCCAGCATTTGTGATCAAAGGTAACACAATGCCTTTTACCAGCGAGAGTCCTCTGGAGTGAACACTTAATGCTGAACTCCCTTATTTAGAAGAAAACTGACTGAAATCCACGTGTCATGTCAAGGTAATGTAATTTTCATTGTATCCAGGTTAAAACTTGTCTGAAAACTCACTTTGAACAAAAGTTATGGCTGTTTTGTGTCACAGGTCACAAATAGCGTTTTCTAAGCGAGAGAAGGCCAAAATGAACACTTCAAGCATAACTCCTGTATTTTTTGGAAAAATACCTAAAATCTACGTGTAACTTCAAGTTAATTCATCTTTCTATGCTTTCAGGTTGAAACTTGACTGAAAACTCACTTTGAAGAAAAGTTATGGCTGTTTTGTATCACAAGTCACAAATAGTGTTTTCTCAGCGAGAGAAGGCCAAAATGAACACTTCATGCATAACTCCTGTATTTTTATGTAAACTGAGTGAAATCCACCTGTAGTTTCAAGTTTATGCATCTTTCTATGCTTTCAGGTTTAAATTTGACTGAAAACTCAATTTGAACAAAAGTTATGGCTGTTTTGTATCACAGGTCACAAGTAGCGTTTTCTCAGCGAGAGAAGGCCAAAAGGAACACTTCATGCATAACTCCTGTATTTTGAGGAAAACTGAGTGAAATCTACGTGTAACTTCATGATTATGAACACTTCATGCATAACTCCTGTATTTTGAGGAAAACTGCCTGAAAACCACCTCTAACTTCAATTTTATGTATCTTTCTTTGCTTTCAGGTTTAAACTTGACTGAAAACTCACTTTGAACAAAAGTTATGGCTGTTTTGTATCACAGGTCACAAATAGTGTTTTCTCAGCTAGAGAAGGCCAAAATGAACACTTCATGCATAACTCCTGTATTCTTTAGAAAACTGCATGAAATCCACCTGTAACTTCTCTTTTATGCATCTTTCTATGCTTTCAGGTTGAAACTTGACTGAAAACTCACTTTGAACAAAAGTTATGGCTGTTTTGTATCACAGGTCACAAATAGTGTTTTCACAGCGAGAGGAGGCCAAAATGAACACTTCATGCATAACTCCTGTATTTTGAGGAAAACTGCATGAAATTCACCTATAACTTCTCTTTTATGCATCTTTCTATGCTTTCAGGTTGAAACTTGACTGAAAACTCACTTTGAACAAAAATTATGGCTGTTTTGTATAAAAGATCAAAAATAGCGTATATCAAGCAAGAGAAGGAAAAAATGAACATTTCATGTAAAACTCCTGTATTTTGAGAAGAACTGCATGAAATCCACCTCTGACTTCAAGTTTATGCATCTTTCTATGCTTTCAGGTTGAAACTTGACTTAAAACTCACTTTGAACAAAAGTTATGGCTGTTTTGTATCACAGGTCACAAATAGTGTTTTCACAGCAAGAGAAGGCCAAAATGAACACTTCATGCATAACTCCTGTATTTTGAGGAAAACTGAGTGAAATCCACCTGTAACTTCTCTTTTACGCATCTTTCTATGCTTTCAGGTTGAAACTTGACTGAAAACTCACTTTGAAAAAAAGTTATGGCTGTTTTGTATCACAGGTTAGAAATAGTGTTTTCACAGCGAGAGAAGGCCAAAATTAACACTTCATGCAGAACTCCTGTATTTTGAGGAAAACTGCATGAAATCCACCTCTAACTTCAGGTTTATGCATCTTTCTGTGCTTTCAGGTTTAAACTTGACTGAAAAGTCACTTTGAACAAAAGTTATGGCTGTTTTTTATCACAGATCCCAAATAGCGTTTTCACAGCGAGAGAAGGATAAAATGAACACTTCATGCATAACTCCTGTATTTTGAGGAAAACTACATGAAATCCACCTCTAACTTCAGATTTCTGCATCTTTCTATGCTTTCAGGTTGAAACTTGACTGAAAACTCACTTTGAAAAAAGTTTTGGCTGTTTTGTATCACAGGTCACAAATAGCTTTTTCTCAGCTAGAGAAGGCCAAAATGAATTCTTCATGCATAACTCCTGTATTTTCAGGAAAACTGAGTGAAATCCACATGTAACTTCAAGTTTATTCATCTTTCTAAGCTTTCAGGTTGAAACTTGACTGAAAACTCACTTTGAAATAACGTTATGGCTGTTTGGTATCACAGGTAACAAAAAGTTTTTTCACAGCGAATGAAGACCAAAATGAAACCTTCATACACAACTCCTGTATTTTGAGGAAAACTGCATGAAATCCACCTGTAACTTCTCTTTTATGCATCTTTCTATGCTTTCAGATTGAAACTTGACTGAAAACTCACTTTGAACAAAAGTTATGGCTGTTTTGTATCACAGGTCACAAATAGTGTTTTCTCAGCGAGAGAAGGCCAAAATGAACACATCATGCTTAACTCCTTTATTTTGAGGAAAACTGAGTGAAGTCCACCTCAAACTTCAAGTTTATTCATCTTTCTATGCTTTCAGGTTGAAACTTGACTGAAAACTCACTTTGAACAAAAGTTATGGCTGTTTTGTATCACAGGTCACAAATAGTGTTTTCTTAGCGAGAGAAGGCCAAAATGAACACTTCATGCAAAACTCCTGTATTTTGAGGAAAACTGAGTGAAATCCACCTGTAACTTAAAGTTTATGCATCTTTCTATGCTTTCAGGTTGAAACTTGACTGAAAACTCACTTTGAACAAAAGTTATGGCTGTTTATTTTCACAGATCACAAAAAGTGTTTTCACAGCGAGAGAAGGCCAAAACGAACACTTCATGCATAACTCCTGTATTTTGAGGAAAACTGCGTGAAATCAACCTGTAACTTCAAGTTTATGCATCTTTCTATGCTTTCAGTTTGAAACTTGACTGAAAACTCACTTTGAAAAAAGTTTTGGCTGTTTTATATCACAGGTCACAAATAGCGTTTTCTCAGCGAGAGAAGTCCAAAATGAACATTTCATGCAGAACTCCTGTATTTTGATGAAAACTCACTGAAATCCACCTGTAACTTCAAGTATATGCATCTTTCTATGCTTTCAGGTTGAAACTTGAATGAAAACTCATTTTGAAAAAAAGTTATGGCTGTTTTGTATCACAGGTCACAAATAGCGTTTTCTCAGCGAGAGAAGGCCAAAATGAACACTTCATGCATAATTCCTGTATTTTGAGGAAAACTGCATGAAATTCACCTATAACTTCTCTTTTATGCATCTTTCTATGCTTTCAGGTTGAAACTTGACGGAAAACTCACTTTGAACAAAAGTTATGTCTGTTTTGTATCACAGGTCACAAATAGTGTTTTCACAGCGAGAGAACGCCAAAATGAACACTTTATGCATAACTCCTGTATTTTGAGGAAAACTGACTGAAATCCACCTCTAACTTCAAGTTTATGCATCTTTGTATGCTTTCAGGTGAAACTTTCACTTCAAAGTCATTTTGAAAAAAAATTACGTCTCTGATGATCACTGTTCATGAAGACTGTTTTCAAGACAAAAGAAGACATTTTAATCATTTCATGCAGAACTCCATTAGTTTGACCAAAGCTGGCTTAAAAGCACCTGTTACTTCAAAGGTTTTCATCATTCTGTGTTTTCAGATTTGAAGTTTACTGAAAGGTCAGTGTGATCAAGAGTTCCAGCATTTGTGATCACAGGTCACACAATGCCTTTTACCAGCGAGAGTCCTCTGGAGTGAACACTTCTTGCTGAAATCCCTTATTTTCAGGAAAACTGACTGAAATCCACGTGTCATGTCAAGGTAATGTAATTTTCATTGTATCCAGGTTTAAACTTTTCTGAAAACTCACTTTGAACAAAAGTTATGGCTGTTTTGTATCACAGGTCACAAATAGTGTTTTCTCAGCGAGAGAAGGCCAAAATGAAAAACCTCATGCATAACTCCTGTATTTTGAGGAAAACTTCCTGAAATCCACCTGTAACTTCAAGTTTATGCATCTTTCTATGCTTTCAGATTAAAACTTATCTGAAAACTCACTCTGAAAAAAAGTTATGGCTGTTTTATATCTCAGGTCACAAATAGCGTTTTCTTAGCAAGAGAAGGCCAAAATGAACACTTCATGCATAACTCCTGTATTTTGAGGAAAACTGCCTGAAATCCACCTGTAACTTCTCTTTTATACATCTTTCTATGCTTTCAGGTGGAAACTTGACTGAAAACTCACTTTGAACAAAAGTTTTGGCTGTTTTTTTATTATCACAGGTCACAAATAGCGTTTTCTCAGCGAGAGAAGGCCAAAATGACCACTTCATGCAAAACTCCTGTATTTTTTGGAAAACTGCATGAAATCCACCTGTAACTTCAAGTTTATGCATCTTTCTATGCTTTCAGGTGGAAACTTGACTGAAGTCTAGCTTTGAACAAAAGTTATGGGTTTTTTTTTATTATCACTGGTCACAAAAAGCGTTTTCTCAGCGAGAGAAGGCCAAAATGAACACTTCATGCATAACTCCTGTATTTTTTGGAAAAATGCATGAAATCCACCTGTAACTTCAAGTTTATTCATCTTTCTATGCTTTCAGGTTGAAACTTGACTGAAAACTCACTTTGAACAAAAGTTATGGCTGTTTTGTATCACAGGTCACAAATAGTGTTTTCTCAGCGAGAGAAGGCCAAAATGAACACTTCATGCATAACTCCTGTATTTTGAGGAAAACTGCCTTAAATCCACCTCTTACTTCAAGTTCATGCATCTGTGTATGCTTTCAGGTTGAAACTTGATTGAAAACTCACTTTGAACAAAAGTTATGGCTGTTTTGAATCACAGGTCACAAATAGTGTTTTCTCAGCGAAAGAAGGCCAAAATGAACTCTTCATGCATAACTCCTGTATTTTGAGGAAAACTGCCTGAAATCCACCTCTAACTACTCTTTTATGCAACTTTCTATGCTTTCAGGTTGAAACTTGACTGAAAACTCACTTTGAACAAAAGTTATGGCTGTTTTGTATCACAGGTCACAAATAGTGTTTTCTCAGCGAGAGAAGGCCAAAATGAACACTTCATGTATAAATCCTGTATTTTGAGTAATACTGCCTGAAATCCACTTGAAACTTCAAGTTTATGCATCTTTCTATGCTTTCAGGTTGAAACTTGACTGAAAACTCACTTTGAACAAAAGTTATGGCTGTTTTGTATCACAGGTCACAAATAGCGTTTTCTCTGCGAGAGAAGGCCAAAATGAACACTTCATGCATAACCCCTGTATTTTGAGGAAAACTGCCTGAAATCGACCTCGAACTTCTCTTTTGTGAATCTTTCTATGCTTTCAGGTTGAAAATTTACTGAAAACTCACTTTTAACAAAAGTTATGTATGTTTTGTATCACAGGTCACTAATAGCGTTTTCTCAGCGAGAGAAGGCCAAAATGAACACTTCATGCATAACTCCTGTATTTTGAGGAAAACTGCCTGAAATCCACCTCTAACTTCTCTTTTATGCATCTTTCTATGCTTTCAGGTTGAAAATTTACTGAAAACTCATTGTGAACAAAAGTTATGGCTGTTTTGTATCACAGGTCACAAACAGTGTTTTCTCTGCGAGAGAAGGCCAAATTGAACTCTTCATGCATAACTCCTGTATTTTCAGGAAAACTGCCTGAAATCCACCTCTAACTACTCTTTTATGCATCTTTCTATGCTTTCAGGTTGAAACTTGACTGAAAACTCACTTTGAACAAAAGTTATGGCTGTTTTGTATCACAGGTCAAAAATAGTGTTTTCTCAGCGAGAGAAGGCCAAAATGAACACTTCATGCAGAACTCCTGAATTTTTTAGGAAAACTGCCTGAAATCAACCTGTAACTTCTCTTTTATGCATCTTTCTATGCTTTCAGGTTGAAACTTGACTGAAAACTCACTTTGAAAAAAGTTTTGGCTGTTTTGTATCACAGGTCACAAATAGCTTTTTCTCAGCTAGAGAAGGCCAAAATGAATTCTTCATGCATAACTCCTGTATTTTCAGGAAAACTGAGTGAAATCCACCTGTAACTTCAAGTTTATTCATCTTTCTAAGCTTTCAGGTTGAAACTTGACTGAAAACTCACTTTGAAATAACGTTATGGCTGTTTGGTATCACAGGTAACAAAAAGTTTTTTCACAGCGAATGAAGACCAAAATGAAACCTTCATACACAACTCCTGTATTTTGAGGAAAACTGCATGAAATCCACCTGTAACTTCTCTTTTATGCATCTTTCTATGCTTTCAGATTGAAACTTGACTGAAAACTCACTTTGAACAAAAGTTATGGCTGTTTTGTATCACAGGTCACAAATAGTGTTTTCTCAGCGAGAGAAGGCCAAAATGAACACATCATGCTTAACTCCTTTATTTTGAGGAAAACTGAGTGAAGTCCACCTCAAACTTCAAGTTTATTCATCTTTCTATGCTTTCAGGTTGAAACTTGACTGAAAACTCACTTTGAACAAAAGTTATGGCTGTTTTGTATCACAGGTCACAAATAGTGTTTTCTCAGCGAGAGAAGGCCAAAATGAACACTTCATGCATAACTCCTGTATTTTGAGGAAAACTGCATGAAATCCGCCTCTAACTTCAAGTTTATGCATCTTTCTATGCTTTCAGGTTGAAACTTGACTGAAAACTCACTTTGAACAAAAGTTATGGCTGTTTTTTATCACAGGTCCCAAATAGTGTTTTCTCTGCGACAGAAGGTCAAAATTTACACTTCATGCATAACTCCTGTATTTTCAGGAAAACTGAGTGAAATCCACCTCTAACTTGAAGTCTATGCATCTTTCTATGCTTTCAGGTTGAAACTTGACTGAAAACTCACTTTGAAAAAAAGTTATGATAGTTTTGTATCATAAGTCACAAATAGCGTTTTCTCAGCGAGAGAAGGCCAAAATGAACACTTCATGCATAACTTCTGTATTTTGATGAAAACTCACTGAAATCCACCTGTAACTTCAAGTTTATGCATCTTTCTATGCTTTCAGGTTGAAACTTGACTGAAAACTCACTTTGAACAAAAGTTATGGCTGTTTTGTATCACAGGTCAAAAATAGTGTTTTCTCAGCGAGAGAAGGCCAAAATGTACACTTCATGCATAACTCCTGAATTTTTTAGGAAAACTGCTTGAAATCAACCTGTAACTTCTCTTTTATGCATCTTTCTATGCTTTCAGGTTGAAACTTGACTGAAAACTCACTTTGAACAAAAGTTATGGCTGTTTTGTATCACAGGTCACAAATATTTTTTTCCCAGCGAGAGAAGGCCAAAATGAACATTATATGTATAACTCCTGTATTTTGAGGAAAACTGCACAAAATCCACCTGTAACTTAACTTTAATGCATAATTCTATGCTTTCAGGTTTAAACTTGACAGAAAACTCACTTTGAACAAAAGTTATGGCTGTTTTGTATCACAGGTCACAAATGGTGTTTTCTCAGCGAGAGAAGGCCAAAATGAACACTTCATGCATAACTCCTGTATTTTGAGGAAAACTGCATGAAATCCGCCTCTAACTTCAAGTTTATGCATCTTTCTATGCTTTCAGGTTGAAACTTGACTGAAAACTCACTTTGAACAAAAGTTATGGCTGTTTTGTATCACAGGTCACAAATAGTGTTTTCTCAGCGAGAGAAGGCCAAAATGAACACTTCATGCATAACTCCTGTATTTTGAGGAAAACTGCCTGAAATCCACCTCTAACTTCAAGTATGTGCATCTTTCTATGCTTTCAGGTTGAAACTTGACTGAAAACTCACTTTAAACAAAAGTTATGGCTTTTTTGTATCACAGGTCACAAATAGTGTTTTCTCAGCGAGAGAAGGCAAAAATGAACACTTCATGCATAACTCCTGTATTTTGAGGAAAACTGCATTAAATCCACCTCTAACTTCAAGTTTATGCATCTTTCTATGCTTTCAGGTTGAAACTTGACTGAAAACTCACTTTGAACAAAAGTTATGGCTGTTTTGTATCACAGGTCACAAATAGCGTTTTCTCAGCGAGAGAAGGCCAAAATGAAAACTTCATGCATAACTCCTGTATTTTGAGGAAAACTGCCTGAAAACCACCTCTAACTTCAAGTGTATGCATCTTTCTATGCTTTCAGTTTGAAACTTGACTGAAAACTCACTTTGAACAAAAGTTATGGCTGTTTTGTATCACAGGTCAAAAATAGCGTTTTCTCAGCGAGAGAAGGCCAAAATGAACACTTCATGAATAACTCCTGAATTTTTTGAGGAAAACTGCCTGAAATCAACCTGTAACTTCTCTTTTATGCATCTTTCTATGCTTTCAGGTTGAAACTTGACTGAAAACTCACTTTGAACAAAAGTTATGGCTGTTTTGTATCACAGGTCACAAATAGCGTTTTCTCAGCGAGAGAAGGCCAATATGAACACTTCATGCATAACTCCTGTATTTTGAGGAAAACTGCCTGAAATCCACCTCTAACTTCAAGTACATGCATCTTTCTATGCTTTCAGGTTGAAACTTGACTGAAAACTCACTTTGAACAAAAGTTATGGCTGTTTTGTATCACAGGTCACAAATAGTGTTTTCTCAGCGAGAGAAGGCCAAAATGAACACTTCATGCATAACTCCTGAATTTTTTAGGAAAACTGCCTGAAATGAACCTGTAACTTCTCTTTTATGCATCTTTCTATACTTTCAGGTTGAAACTTGACTGAAAACTCACTTTGAACAAAAGTTATGGCTGTTTTGTATCACAGGTCACAAATAGCGTTTTCTCAGCGAGAGAAGGCCAAAATGAACACTTCATGCATAACTCCTGTATTTTGAGGAAAACTGCCTGAAATCAACCTCTAACTTCTCTTTTATGCATCTTTCTATGCTTTCAGGTTGAAACTTGACTGAAAACTCACTTTGAACAAAAGTTATGGCTGTTTTGTATCACAGGTCACAAATATTTTTTTCCCAGCGAGAGAAGGCCAAAATGAACATTTTATGTATAACTCCTGTATTTTGAGGAAAACTGCATAAAATCCACCTGTAACTTAATTTTAATGCATAATTCTATGCTTTCAGGTT
Source organism: Aulostomus chinensis (assembly GCF_037954235.1). Classification (NCBI taxonomy): domain Eukaryota; kingdom Metazoa; phylum Chordata; class Actinopteri; order Syngnathiformes; family Aulostomidae; genus Aulostomus; species Aulostomus chinensis. Next base: position 61,719 of record NW_028234182.1, read on the forward strand.
GAAACTTGACAGAAAACTCACTTTGAACAAAAGTTATGGCTGTTTTGTATCACAGGTCACAAATAGCGTTTTCTCAGCGAGAGAAGGCAAAAATGAACACTTCATGCATAACTCCTGTATTTTGAGGAAAACTGCCTGAAATCCACCTCTAACTTCAAGTATATGCATCTTTCTATGCTTTCAGGTTGAAACTAGACTGAAAACTCACTTTGAACAAAAGTTTTGGCTGTTTTGTATCACAGGTCCCAAATAGTGTTTTCTCAGCGAGAGAAGGTCAAAATGAACACTTCATGCATAACTCCTGTATTTTCAGGAAAACTGAGTGAAATCCACCTCTAACTTGAAGTCTATGCATCTTTCTATGCTTTCAGGTTGAAACTTGACTGAAAACTCACTTTGAAAAAAAGTTATGATAGTTTTTTATCATAGGTCACAAATAGCGTTTTCTCAGCGAGAGAAGGCCAAAATGAAAACTTCATGCATAACTTCTGTATTTTGATGAAAACTCACTGAAATCCACCTGTAACTTCAAGTTTATGCATCTTTCTATGCTTTCAGGTTGAAACTTGACTGAAAACTCACTTTGAACAAAAGTTATGGCTGTTTTGTATCACAGGTCACAAATAGCGTTTTCTCAGCGAGAGAAGGCCAAAATGAACACTTCATGCATAACTCCTGTATTTTTAGGAAAACTGCCTGAAATCAACCTCTAACTTCTCTTTTATGCATCTTTCTATGCTTTCAGGTTGAAACTTGACTGAAAACTCACTTTGAACAAAAGTTATGGCTGTTTTGTATCACAGGTCACAAATATTTTTTTCCCAGCGAGAGAAGGCCAAAATGAACATTTTATGTATAACTCCTGTATTTTGAGGAAAACTGCATAAAATCCACCTGTAACTTAATTTTAATGCATAATTCTATGCTTTCAGGTTGAAACTTGACAGAAAACTCACTTTGAACAAAAGTTATGGCTGTTTTGTATCACAGGTCACAAATAGCGTTTTCTCAGCGAGAGAAGGCAAAAATGAACACTTCATGCATAACTCCTGTATTTTGAGGAAAACTGCCTGAAATCCACCTCTAACTTCAAGTATATGCATCTTTCTATGCTTTCAGGTTGAAACTAGACTGAAAACTCACTTTGAACAAAAGTTTTGGCTGTTTTGTATCACAGGTCCCAAATAGTGTTTTCTCTGCGACAGAAGGTCAAAATGAACACTTCATGCATAACTCCTGTATTTTCAGGAAAACTGAGTGAAATCCACCTCTAACTTGAAGTCTATGCATCTTTCTATGCTTTCAGGTTGAAACTTGACTGAAAACTCACTTTGAAAAAAAGTTATGATAGTTTTTTATCATAGGTCACAAATAGCGTTTTCTCAGCGAGAGAAGGCCAAAATGAAAACTTCATGCATAACTTCTGTATTTTGATGAAAACTCACTGAAATCCACCATTAACTTCAAGTTTATGCATCTTTCTATGCTTTCAGGTTGAAACTTGACTGAAAACTCACTTTGAACAAAAGTTATGGCTGTTTTGTATCACAGGTCACAAATAGCGTTTTCTCAGCGAGAGAAGGCCAAAATGAACACTTCATGCATAACTCCTGTATTTTGAGGAAAACTGCCTGAAATCAACCTCTAACTTCTCTTTTATGCATCTTTCTATGCTTTCAGGTTGAAACTTGACTGAAAACTCACTTTGAACAAAAGTTATGGCTGTTTTGTATCACAGGTCACAAATATTTTTTTCCCAGCGAGAGAAGGCCAAAATGAACATTTTATGTATAACTCCTGTATTTTGAGGAAAACTGCATAAAATCCACCTGTAACTTAATTTTAATGCATAATTCTATGCTTTCAGGTTGAAACTTGACAGAAAACTCACTTTGAACAAAAGTTATGGCTGTTTTGTATCACAGGTCACAAATAGCGTTTTCTCAGCGAGAGAAGGCAAAAATGAACACTTCATGCATAACTCCTGTATTTTGAGGAAAACTGCCTGAAATCCACCTCTAACTTCAAGTATATGCATCTTTCTATGCTTTCAGGTTGAAACTAGACTGAAAACTCACTTTGAACAAAAGTTTTGGCTGTTTTGTATCACAGGTCCCAAATAGTGTTTTCTCTGCGACAGAAGGTCAAAATGAACACTTCATGCATAACTCCTGTATTTTCAGGAAAACTGAGTGAAATCCACCTCTAACTTGAAGTCTATGCATCTTTCTATGCTTTCAGGTTGAAACTTGACTGAAAACTCACTTTGAAAAAAAGTTATGATAGTTTTTTATCATAGGTCACAAATAGCGTTTTCTCAGCGAGAGAAGGCAAAAATGAAAACTTCATGCATAACTTCTGTATTTTGATGAAAACTCACTGAAATCCACCTGTAACTTCAAGTTTATGCATCTTTCTATGCTTTCAGGTTGAAACTTGACTGAAAACTCACTTTGAACAAAAGTTATGGCTGTTTTGTATCACAGGTCACAAATATTTTTTTCCCAGCGAGAGAAGGCCAAAATGAACATTTTATGTATAACTCCTGAATTTTAGGAAAACTGCATAAAATCCACCTGTAACTTAACTTTAATGCATAATTCTATGCTTTCAGGTTTAAACTTGACAGAAAACTCACTTTGAACAAAAGTTATGGCTGTTTTGTATCACAGGTCACAAATAGTGTTTTCTCAGCGAGAGAAGGCCAAAAAGAACACTTCATGCATAACTCCTGTATTTTGAGGAAAACTGCCTGAAATCAACCTCTAACTTCTCTTTTATGCATCTTTCTATGCTTTCAGGTTGAAACTTGACTGAAAACTCACTTTGAACAAAAGTTATGGCTGTTTTGTATCACAGGTCACAAATAGTGTTTTCTCAGCGAGAGAAGGCCAAAATGAACACTTCATGCATAACTCCTGTATTTTGAGGAAAACTGCCTGAAATCCACCTCTAACTTCAAGTTTATGCATCTTTCTATGTTTTCATGTTGAAACTTGACTGAAAAATCACTTTGAACAAAAGTTGTGTCTGTTTTGTATCACAGGTCACAAATAGTTTTTTCTCAGCGAGAGAAGGCCCAAATGAACACTTCATGCATAACTCCTGTATTTTGAGGAAAACTGCCTGAAATCAACCTCTAACTTCTCTTTTATGCATCTTTCTATGATTTCATGTTGAAACTTGACTGAAAACTCACTTTGAAAAAAAGTTATGGCTGTTTTGTATCACAGGTCACAAATAGCGTTTTCTCAGCAGGAGAATGCCAAAATGAAGACTTCATGCATAACTCCTGTATTTTTTGGAAAATTGCATGAAATCTACTTCTAACTTACACTTTATGCATCTTTCTATGCTTTCAGCTTGAAACTTGAATGAAAACTCACTTTGAATAAAAGTTATGGCATTTTTGTATCACAGGTCACGAATAGCTTTTTCTCAGCGAGAGGAGGCCAAAATGAACACTTCATGCATAACTCCTGTATTTTGAGGAAAACTGCATGAAATCCACCTGTAACTTCAAGTTTATGCATCTTTCTATGCTTTCAGGTTGAACTTTCACTTCAAAGTCATTTTGCAAAAAAATTACGTCTTTGATGTCACGGTTCACGAAGACTGTTTTCAAAACAAAAGAAGACTTTTTAAACATTTCATGCAGAACTCCATTACTTTGACCAAAGCTCGCTTAAAAGCACCTGTTACTTCAAAGGTTTTCATCATTCTGTGTTTTCAGATTTGAAGTTCACTGAAAGGTCAGTGTGATCAAGAGTTCCAGCATTTGTGATCACAGGTCACACAATGCCTTTTACCAGCAAGAGTCCTCTGGAGTGAACACTTCATGCTGAACTCCCTTATTTAGAAGAAAACTGACTGAAATCCACGTGTCATTTCAAGGTAATGTAATTTTTTATTGTATTCAGTTTGAAACTTTCCTGAAAATTCACTTTGAACAAAAGTTATAGCTGTTTTGTATCACAGGTCACAAATACCGTTTTCTCAGCGAGAGAAGGCCAAAATGAACACTTCATGCATAACTCCTTTATTTTTTAGAAAAGTGCATAAAATCCACCTCTAACTTAAAGTTTATGCATCTTTCTATGCTTTCAGGTTGAAACTTGACTGAAAACTCACTTTGAACAAAAGTTATGGCTGTTTTATATCACAGGTTACAAATAGCGTTTTCTCAGGGAGAGAAAGCCAAAATGAACACTTCATGCATAACTCCTGTATTTTGAGGAAAACTGCCTGAAATCCACCTGTAACTTCTCTTTTATACATCTTTCTATGCTTTCAGGTGGAAACTTGACTGAAAACTCACTTTGAACAAAAGTTTTGGCTGTTTTTTTATTATCACAGGTCACAAATAGCGTTTTCTCAGCGAGAGAAGGCCAAAATGAACACTTCATGCATAACTCCTGTATTTTTTAGAAAACTGCATGAAATCCACCTGTAACTTCAAGTTTATGCATCTTTCTATGCTTTCAGGTGGAAACTTGACTGAAATCTAGCTTTGAACAAAAGTTATGGTTTTTTTTTTATTATCACTGGTCACAAATAGCGTTTTCTCAGCGAGAGAAGGCCAAAATGAACACTTCATGCATCACTCCTGTATTTTGAGGAAAACTGCCTGAAATCCACCTCTTACTTCAAGTTCATGCATCTGTGTATGCTTTCAGGTTGAAACTTGATTGAAAATTCACTTTGAACAAAAGTTTTGTATCACAGGTCACAAATAGTGTTTTCTCAGCGAGAAAAGGTCAAAATGAACACTTCATGCATAACTCCTATATTTTGAGGAAAACTGCCTGAAATCCACCTCTAACTACTCTTTTATGCATCTTTTTATGCTTTCAGGTTGAAATTTGACTGAAAACTCACGTTGAACAAAAGTTATGGCTGTTTTGTATCACAGGTCACAAATAGCGTTTTCACAGCGAGAGAAGGCCAGAATGAACACTTCATGTATAAATCCTGTATTTTGAGGAATACTGCCTAAAATCCACTTGTATCTTCAAGTTTATGCATCTTTCTATGCTTTCAGGTTGAAACTTGACAAAAAACTCACTTTGAACAAAAGTTATGGCTGTTTTGTATCACAGGTCACAAATAGTGTTTTAACAGCGAGAGAAGGCCAAAATGAACACTTCATGCAGAACTCCTGTATTTTGAGGAAAACTGCCTGAAATTCACCTCTAACTTAAAGATTATGCATCTTTCTATGCTTTCAGGTTGACACTTGACTGAAAACTGACTTTGAACAAAAGTTATGGCTGTTTTGTTTCACAGGTCACAAATAGCGTTTTCTCAGCGAGAGAAGGCCAAAATGAACACTTCATGCATAACTCCTGTATTTTTTTTTTAAACTCCATGAAATCCACCTGTAACTTCTCTTTTATGCATCTTTCTATGCTTTCAGGTTGAAAATTTACTGAAAACTCACTTTGAACAAAAGTTATGGCTGTTTTGTATCACAGGTCACAAATAGCGTTTTCTCAGCGAGAGAAGGCCCAAATGAACACTTCATGCATAACTCCTGTATTTTGAGGAAAACTGCGTGAAATCCACCTCTAACATCTCTTTTATGCATCTTTCTATGCTTTCAGGTTTAAGATTTACTGAAAACTCATTGTGAACAAAAGTTATGGCTGTTTTGTATCACAGGTCACAAACAGAGAAGGCCAAATTGAACTCTTCATATATAACTCCTGTATTTTGAGGAAAACTGCGTGAAATCAACCTCTAACTTCTCTTTTATGCATCTTTCTATGCTTTGAGGTCTAAACTTGACTGAAAACTCACTTTGAACAAAAGTTATGGCTGTTTTGTATCACAGGTCACAAATAGCGTTTTCTCAGCGAGAGAAGGCAAAAATGAACACTTCATGCATAACTCCTGTATTTTGAGGAAAACTGCCTGAAATCGACCTCGAACTTCTCTTTTGTGAATCTTTCTATGCTTTCAGGTTGAAACTTGATTGAAAACTCACTTTGAACAAAAGTTATGGCTCTTTTGTATCACAGGTCACAAATAGTGTTTTCTCAGCGAGAGAAGGCCAAAATGAACACTTCATGCATATCTCCTGTATATTGAGGAATACTGCCTAAAATCCACTTGTAACTTCAAGTTTATGCATCTTTCTATAATTTCAGGTATAAAATTTACTGAAAACTCACTTTGAAAAAAAGTTATGGCTGTTTTGTATCACAGGTCAGAAATAGTATTTTCTCAGCGAGAGAAGGCCAAAATGAACACTTCATGCAGAACTCCTGTATTTTTTGGAAAACTGCATGAAATCCACCTGTAACTTCAAGTTTATGCATCTTTCTATGCTTTCAGGTTGAAACTTGACTGAAAACCCACATTGAAAAAAAGTTATGGCTGTTTTTTATTATCACAGGTCACAAATAGCGTTTTCTTAGCGAGACAAGGCCAAAAATAACACTTCATGCATAACTCCTGTATTTTTTGGAAAATTGACTGAAATCCACCTGTAACTTCAAGTTTATGCATCTTTCTATGCTTTCAGGTTGAAACTTGACTGAAAACTCACTTTGAACAAAAGTTATGGCTGTTTTGTATCACATGTAACAAATAGCGTTTTCTCGGCGAGAGAAGGCCAAAATGAAAACTTCATGCATAACTCGTGTTTTTTTTGAAAAAATTACTAAAATCTACCTGTAACTTCAAGTTTTTGCATTTTTCTATGCTTTCAGGTTGGAACTTGTCTGAAAACTCACTTTTAACAAAAGTTATGGTTCTTTTGTATCACAGGTCACAAATTTCATTTTCACAGCGATAGAAGGCCAAAATGAACACTTCATGCATAACTCCTGTATTTTTAGGAAAACTGCCTGAAATCCACCTCTAACTTCAAGGTTATGCAACTTTCTATGCTTTCAGGTTGAAACTTGACTGAAAACTCACTTTGAACAAAAGTTATGGCTGTTTTGTATCACAGGTCACAAATTTCATTTTCACAGCGAGAGAAGGCAAAAATGAACACTTCATGCATAACTCTTGTATTTTATGGAAAACTGCATTAAATCCACTTCTAACTTCAAGTTTATGCATCTTTCTATGCTTTCAGGTTGAAAATTTACTGAAAACTCACTTTGAGCAAAATTTATGGCTGTTTTGTATCACTGGTCACAAATAGCGTTTTCTCAGGGGGAAAAGGCCAAATTGAACACTTCATGCATAACTCCTGTATTTTTAGGAAAACTGCCTGAAATTAACCTGTAACTTCTCTTTTTTGCATCTTTCTATGCTTTCAGGTTGAAACTTGATTGAAAACTCACTTTGAACAAAAGTTATGGCTGTTTTGTATCACAGGTCACAAATAGCGTTTTCTCAGTGAGAGAAGGCCAAAATGAACGCTTCATGCATAACTCCTTTATTTTTAGGAAAACTGAGTGAAATCCACCTTTAACTTCTCTTTTATGCATCCTTCTATGCTTTCAGGTTGAAACTTGACTGAAAACTCACTTTGAAGAAAAGTTATGGCTGTTTTGTATCACAGGTCACAAATATGGTTTTCTCAGCGAGAGAAGGCCAAAATGAAAACTTCATTCATAACTCCTGTATTTTTTGAAAAACTGCATGAAATCCACCTGTCACTGGAAGTTTATGCATCTTCCTATGCTTTCAGTTTAAAACTTGACTGAAAACTCAGTTCGAAAAAATTATGGCTGTTTTGTTTCAAAGGTCACAAATATGGTTTTCTCAGCGAGAGAAGGCCAAAATGAAAACTTCATTCATAACTCCTGTATTTTTTGGAAAACTGCATGAAATCCACCTGTAACTGGAAGTTTATGCATCTTTCTATGCTTTCAGTTTAAAACTTGACTGAAAACTCAGTTCGAAAAATTTATGGCTGTTTTGTATCAAAGGTCACAAATAGCGTTTTCTCAGCGAGAGAAGGCCAAAATGAACACTTCTTGCATAACTCCTGTATTTTTTGGAAAACTGACTGAAATCCACCTGTAACTTCAAGTTTATGCTTCTTTCTACGCTTCCAGGTTGAAACTTGACTGAAAACTCACTTTGAAAAAAAGTTATGGCTGTTTTTTGTCGCAGGTCACAAATAGCGTTTTCTCAGCGAGAGAAGGCCAAAAGGAACACTTCATGCAGAACTCCTTTATTTTTTGGAAAACTGCATGAAATCCACCTGTAACTTCAAGTTTATGCATCTTTCTATGCTTTCAGGTTGAAACTTGACTGAAAACCCACATTGAAAAAAAGTTATGGCTGTTTTTTATTATCACAGGTCACAAATAGCGTTTTCTTAGCGAGACAAGGCCAAAAATAACACTTCATGCATAACTCCTGTATTTTTTGGAAAATTGACTGAAATCCACCTGTAACTTCAAGTTTATGCATCTTTCTATGCTTTCAGGTTGAAACTTGACTGAAAACTCACTTTGAACAAAAGTTATGGCTGTTTTGTATCACATGTAACAAATAGCGTTTTCTCGGCGAGAGAAGGCCAAAATGAAAACTTCATGCATAACTCGTGTTTTTTTTGAAAAAATTACTAAAATCTACCTGTAACTTCAAGTTTTTGCATTTTTCTATGCTTTCAGGTTGGAACTTGTCTGAAAACTCACTTTTAACAAAAGTTATGGCTCTTTTGTATCACAGGTCACAAATTTCATTTTCACAGCGATAGAAGGCCAAAATGAACACTTCATGCAGAACTCCTGTGTTTTGAGGAAAACTGAGTGAAATCAACCTGTAACTTGAAGTTTATGCATTTTTCTATGCTTTCAGGTTAAAACTTGACTGAAAACTCACTTTGAACAAAAGTTATGGCTGTTTTATATCCCTGGTCAAAAATAGTGTTTTCTCAGCGAGAGAAGGCCAAAATGAAAACTTCATGCATAACTCCTGTATTTTTAGGAAAACTGCCTGAAATCCACCTCTAACTTCAAGGTTATGCAACTTTCTATGCTTTCAGGTTGAAACTTGACTGAAAACTCACTTTGAACAAAAGTTATGGCTGTTTTGTATCACAGGTCACAAAAAGCGTTTTCTCAGCGAGAGAAGGCAAAAATGAACACTTCATGCATAACTCTTGTATTTTATGGCAAACTGCATTAAATCCACTTCTAACTTCAAGTTTATGCATCTTTCTATGCTTTCAGGTTGAAAATTTACTGAAAACTCACTTTGAGCAAAATTTATGGCTGTTTTGTATCACTGGTCACAAATAGCGTTTTCTCAGGGGGAAAAGGCCAAATTGAACACTTCATGCATAACTCCTTTATTTTTAGGAAAACTGAGTGAAATCCACCTTTAACTTCTCTTTTATGCATCCTTCTATGCTTTCAGGTTGAAACTTGACTGAAAACTCACTTTGAAGAAAAGTTATGGCTGTTTTGTATCACAGGTCACAAATATGGTTTTCTCAGCGAGAGAAGGCCAAAATGAAAACTTCATTCATAACTCCTGTATTTTTTGGAAAACTGCATGAAATCCACCTGTCACTGGAAGTTTATGCATCTTCCTATGCTTTCAGTTTAAAACTTGACTGAAAACTCAGTTCGAAAAAATTATGGCTGTTTTGTTTCAAAGGTCACAAATATGGTTTTCTCAGCGAGAGAAGGCCAAAATGAAAACTTCATTCATAACTCCTGTATTTTTTGGAAAACTGCATGAAATCCACCTGTAACTGGAAGTTTATGCATCTTTCTATGCTTTCAGTTTAAAACTTGACTGAAAACTCAGTTCGAAAAATTTATGGCTGTTTTGTATCAAAGGTCACAAATAGCGTTTTCTCAGCGAGAGAAGGCCAAAATGAACACTTCTTGCATAACTCCTGTATTTTTTGGAAAACTGACTGAAATCCACCTGTAACTTCAAGTTTATGCTTCTTTCTACGCTTCCAGGTTGAAACTTAACTGAAAACTCACTTTGAACAAAAGTTAGGGCTGTTTTGTGTCGCAGGTCACAAATAGCGTTTTCGCAGCGAGAGAAGGCCAAAATGATCACTTCATGCAGAACTCCTGTATTTTGAGGAAAACTGCATGAAATCCAACTGTAACTTCAAGTTTATGCATCTTTCTATGCTTTCAGGTTGAAACTTGACTGAAAACTCACTTTGAAGAAAAGTTATGGCTGTTTTTTGTCACAGGTCACAAATAGCGTTTTCTCAGCGAGAGAAGGCCAAAATGAACACTTCATGCAGAACTCCTGTATTTTGATGAAAACTCACTGAAATCCAACTGTAACTTCAAGGTTATGCATCTTTCTGTGCGTTCAGGTAAAAACTTGACTGAAAACTCACTTTGAACAAAAGTTATGGCATTTTTGTATCACAGGTAACAAATAGTGTTTTCTCAGCGAGAGAAGGCCAAAATGAAAACTTCATGCAGAACTCCTGTATTTTGAGGAAAACTGCATGAAATCCAACTGTAGCTTCAAGTTTTTGCATCTTTCTATGCTTTCAGGTTGAAACTTGACTGAAAACTCACTTTGAACAAAAGTTATGGCTGTTTTGTATCACAGGTCACAAATAGCATTTTCTCAGCGAGAGAAGGCAAGAATGAACACTTCATGCAGAACTCCTGTATTTTGATGAAAACTCACTGAAATCAAGCTGTAACTTCAAGTTCATGCATCTTCCTATGCTTTCAGGTTGAAACTTGACTGAAAACTCACTTTGAAGAAAAGTTATGGCTGTTTTGTATCACAGGTCACAAATAGCATTTTCTCAGTGAGAGAAGGCCGAAATGAACACTTCATGCAAAACTCATGTATTTTGATGAAAACTCACTGAAATCAAGCTGTAAGTTCAAGTTTATGCATCTTTCTATGCTTTCAGAATGAAACTTGACTGAAAACTCACTTTGAACAAAAGTTATGGCTGTTTTGTGTCACAGGTCACGAATAGCGTTTTCTCAGCGAGAGAAGGCCAAAATGAACACTTCATGCAGAACTCCTGTATTTTGAGGAAAACTCATTGAAATCCAACTGTAAGTTCAAGTTTATTCATCTTTCTATGCTTTCAGGTTGAAACTTGACTGAAAACTCACTTTGAACAAAAGTTATGGCTGTTTTGTGTCACATGTCACAAATAGCGTTTTCTCAGCGAGAGAAGGTCAAAATGAACACTTCATGCAGAACTCCTGTATTTTTAGGAAAACTGAGTGAAATCCACCTGTAACTTCAAGTTTATGAATTTTTCTATGCTTTCAGGTTGAAACTTGACTGAAAACTCACTTTGAAAAAAAGTTATGGCTGTTTTGTATCACAGGTCACAAATAGTGTTTTCTCAGCGAGAGAAGGCCAAAATGAAAACTTCATTCATAACTCCTGTATTTTTTGGAAAACTGCATGAAATCCACCTGTAACTGGAAGTTTATGCATCTTTCTATGCTTTCAGGTTGAAACTTGACTGAAAACTCACTTTGAACAAAAGTTATGGCTGTTTTTTATCACAGGTCACAAATAGTGTTTTCTCAGCGAGAGAAGGTCAAAATGAACACTTCATGCAGAACTCCTGTATTTTGAGGAAAACTCACTGAAATCTAGCTGTAACTTCAAGTTTATGCATCTTTCTATGCTTTCAGGTTGAAACTTGACTGAAAACTCACTTTGAAGAAAAGTTAACGCGTTTTTGTATCACAGGTCACAAATAGTGTTTTCGCAGCGAGAGAAGGCCAAAATAAACACTTCATGCATAACTCCTGTATTTTGAGGAGAACTCACTGAAATCAAGCTGTAACTTCAAGTTTATTCATCTTTCTATGCTTTCAGGTTGAAACTAGAGTGAAAACTCACTTTGAACAAAAGTTATGGCTGTTTTTTATCACAGGTCACAAATAGTGTTTTCTCAGCGAGAGAAGGTCAAAATGAACACTTCATGCAGAACTCCTGTATTTTTAGGAAAACTTAGTGAAATCCACCTGTAACTTCAAGTTTATGAATTTTTCTATGCTTTCAGTTTGAAACTTGACTGAAAACTCACTTTGAAAAAAAGTTATGGCTGTTTTGTATCACAGGTCACAAATAGTGTTTTCGCAGCGAGAGAAGGCCAAAATGAAAACTTCATTCATAACTCCTGTATTTTTTGGAAAACTGCATGAAATCCACCTGTAACTGGAAGTTTATGCATCTTTCTATGCTTTCAGGTTGAAACTTGACTGAAAACTCAGTTCGAAAAATTTATGGCTGTTTTGTATCAAAGGTCACAAATAAGGTTTTCTCAGCGAGAGAAGGCCAAAATTAACACTTCATGCATAACTCCTGTATTTTGAGGAAAAAACTCACTGAAATCAAGCTGTCACTTCAAGTTTATGCATCTTTCTTTGATTTCAGGTTGAAAGTTGATTGAAAACTCACTTTGAACAAAAGTTATGGCTGTTTTGTGTCACAGGTCACAAATAGCGTTTTCGCAGCGAGAGAAGGACAAAATGAACACTTCATGCAGAACTCCTGTATTTTGATGAAAACTCACTGAAATCCACCTATAACTTCAAGTTCATGCACCTTTCTATGCTTTCAGATTGAAACTTGACTGAAAACTCACTTTGAAGAAAAGTTATGGCATTTTTGTGTCACAGGTCACAAATAGTGTTTTCTCAGCGAGAGAAGGCCAAAATGAACAATTCATGCAGAAATCTTGTATTTTGAGGAAAACTCACTGAAATCTAGCTGTAACTTCAAGTTTATGCATCTTTCTATGCTTTCAGGTTGAAACTTGACTGAAAACTCACTTTGAAGAAACGTTAACGCATTTTTGTATCACAGGTCACAAATAGTGTTTTCGCAGCGAGAGAAGGCCAAAATAAACACTTCATGCATAACTCCTGTATTTTGAGGAGAACTCACTGAAATCAAGCTGTAACTTCAAGTTTATTCATCTTTCTATGCTTTCAGGTTGAAACTAGAGTGAAAATTCACTTTGAACAAAAGTTATGGCTGTTTTTTATCACAGGTCACAAATAGTGTTTTCTCAGCGAGAGAAGGTCAAAATGAACACTTCATGCAGAACTCCTGTATTTTTAGGAAAACTTAGTGAAATCCACCTGTAACTTCAAGTTTATGAATTTTTCTATGCTTTCAGTTTGAAACTTGACTGAAAACTCACTTTGAAAAAAAGTTATGGCTGTTTTGTATCACAGGTCACAGATAGTGTTTTCGCAGCGAGAGAAGGCCAAAATGAAAACTTCATTCATAACTCCTGTATTTTTTGGAAAACTGCATGAAATCCACCTGTAACTGGAAGTTTATGCATCTTTCTATGCTTTCAGGTTGAAACTTGACTGAAAACTCAGTTCGAAAAATTTATGGCTGTTTTGTATCAAAGGTCACAAATAAGGTTTTCTCAGCGAGAGAAGGCCAAAATTAACACTTCATGCATAACTCCTGTATTTTGAGGAAAAAACTCACTGAAATCAAGCTGTCACTTCAAGTTTATGCATCTTTCTTTGATTTCAGGTTGAAAGTTGATTGAAAACTCACTTTGAACAAAAGTTATGGCTGTTTTGTGTCACAGGTCACAAATAGCGTTTTCGCAGCGAGAGAAGGACAAAATGAACACTTCATGCAGAACTCCTGTATTTTGATGAAAACTCACTGAAATCCACCTATAACTTCAAGTTCATGCACCTTTCTATGCTTTCAGATTGAAACTTGACTGAAAACTCACTTTGAAGAAAAGTTATGGCATTTTTGTGTCACAGGTCACAAATAGTGTTTTCTCAGCGAGAGAAGGCCAAAATGAACACTTCATGCAGAACTCCTGTATTTTGATGAAAACTCACTGAAATCCACCTATAACTTCAAGTTTATGCATCTTTCTATGCTTTCAGGTTGAAACTTGACTGAAAACTCACTTTGAAAAAAAGTTATGGCTGTTTTGTATCACAGGTCACAAATAGCGTTTTCTCAGTGAGAGAAGGCCAAAATGAACACTTCCTGCATAACTCCTGTATTTTGAGGAAAACTCACTGAAATCAAGCTGTAACTTCAAGTTTATGCATCCTTCTTTGATTTCAGGTTGAAAGTTGATTGAAAACTCACTTTGAACAAAAGTTATGGCTGTTTTGTGTCACAGGTCACAAGTAGCGTTTTCTCAGCGAGAGAAGGCCAAAATGAACACTTCATGCACAACTCCTGTATTTTGAGGAAAACTCACTGAAATCAAGCCGTAACTTTAAGTTTATGCATCTTTCTATGCTTTCAGGTTGAAACTTGTCTGAAAACTCACTTTGAACAAAAGTTATGGCTGTTTTTTGTCACAGGTCACGAATAGCGTTTTCTCAGCGAGAGAAGGCCAAAATGAACACTTCATGCAGAACTCCTGTATTTTTTGGAAAACTGCATGAAATCCACCTGTAACTGGAAGTTTATGCATCTTTCTATGCTTTCAGGTTGAAACTTGACTGAAAACTCACTTTGAAGAAAAGTTATGGCATTTTTGTATCACATGTCACAAATAGTGTTTTCGCAGTGAGAAAAGGCCAAAATAAACACTTCATGCATAACTCCTGTATTTTGAGGAGAACTCACTGAAATCAAGCTGTAACTTCAAGTTTATTCATCTTTCTATGCTTTCAGGTTGAAACTAGAGTGAAAACTCACTTTGAACAAAAGTTATGGCTGTTTTGTGTCACAGGTCACAAATAGCGTTTTCTCAGAGAGAGAAGGCAAAAATGAACACTTCATGCAGAACTCCTGTATTTTGAGGAAAACTCACTGAAATCCAACTGTAACCTCAAGTTTTTGCATCTTTCTATGCTTTCAGGTTGAAACTTGACTGAAAACTCACTTTGAACAAAAGTTATGGCTTTTTTGTGTCACATGTCACAAATAGCGTTTTCTCAGCGAGAGAAGGCCAAAATGAACACTTCATGCAGAACTCCTGTATTTTGATGAAAACTCACTGAAATCCACCTGTAAGTTCAAGTTTATGCATCTTTCTATGCTTTCAGGTTGAAACTTTACTGAAAACTCACTTTGAAGAAAAGTTATGGCATTTTTGTATCACAGGTCACAAATAGTGTTTTCTCAGCGAGAGAAGGCCAAAATGAACAATTCATGCAGAACTCTTGTATTTTGAGGAAAACTCACTGAAATCAAGCTGTAACTTCAAGTTTATGCATCTTTCTATGCTTTCAGGTTGAAACTTGACTGAAAACTCACTTTCAAAAAAAGTTATGGCTGTTTTGTATGACAGGTCAAAAATAGCATATTCACAGCGAGAGAAGCCAAAAATGTACACTTCATGCATAAGTCCTTTATTTTGAGGAAAACTGAGTGAAATCCACCTGTAACTTAAAGTTTTTTGCACCTTTTTATGCTTTTAGGTTGAAATTTGACTGAAAACTCACTTTGAACAAAAGTTATGGCTGTTTTGTATCACAGGTCACAAATATTTTCTCAGCGAGAGAAGGCCAAAATGAACACTTCATTCATAACTCCTGTATTTTGAGGAAAACTGCATGAAATCCACCTACAACTTCAAGTTCATGCATCTTTCTATGCTTTCAGGTGAAACTTTCACTTTGAAGTCATTTTGAAAAAAAATTACGACTTTGATGATCCCTGTTCATGAAGACTGTTTTCAAAACAAAAGAAGACAATTTAAACATTTCATGCAGAACTCCATTAGTTTGAGCAAAGCTGGTTTAAAAGCACCTGTTACTTCAAAGGTTTTCATCATTCTGTGTTTTCAGTTTTGAAGTTCACTGAAAGGTCAGTGTTATCAAGAGTTCCAGCTTTTGTGATCACAGGTCACACAATGCCTTTTACCAGCGAGTGTCCTCTGGAGTGAACACTTCTTGCTGAACTCCCTCATTTTCAGGAAAACTGACTGAAATCCACCTGTAACTTCTCTTTAATGCATCTTTCTATGCTTTCAGGTTGAAACTTGACTGAAAACTCACTTTGAACAAAAGTTATGGCTGTTTTGTATCACAGGTCACAAATAGTGTTTTCTCAGCGAGAGAAGGTCAAAATGAACACTTCATGCAGAACTCCTGTATTTTTAGGAAAACTTAGTGAAATCCACCTGTAACTTCAAGTTTATGAATTTTTCTATGCTTTCAGTTTGAAACTTGACTGAAAACTCACTTTGAAAAAAAGTTATGGCTGTTTTGTATCACAGGTCACAAATAGTGTTTTCTCAGCGAGAGAAGGCCAAAATGAAAACTTCATTCATAACTCCTGTATTTTTTGGAAAACTGCATGAAATCCACCTGTAACTGGAAGTTTATGCATCTTTCTATGCTTTCAGGTTGAAACTTGACTGAAAACTCACTTTGAAGAAAAGTTATGGCATTTTTGTATCACATTTCACAAATAGTGTTTTCTCAGCGAGACAAGGCCAAAATAAACACTTCATGCAGAACTCCTGTATTTTGATGAAAACTCACTGAAATCAAGCTGTAACTTCAAGTTTATGCATCTTTCTTTGATTTCAGGTTGAAAGTTGATTGAAAACTCACTTTGAACAAAAGTTATGGCTGTTTTGTGTCACAGGTCACAAATAGCGTTTTCGCAGCGAGAGAAGGACAAAATGAACACTTCATGCAGAACTCCTGTATTTTGATGAAAACTCACTGAAATCCACCTATAACTTCAAGTTCATGCATCTTTCTATGCTTTCAGGTGAAACTTTCACTTTGAAGTCATTTTGAAAAAAAATTACGACTTTGATGATCCCTGTTCATGAAGACTGTTTTCAAAACAAAAGAAGACATTTTAAACATTTCATGCAGAACTCCATTAGTTTGAGCAAAGCTGGCTTAAAAGCACCTGTTACTTCAAAGGTTTTCATCATTCTGTGTTTTCAGTTTTGAAGTTCACTGAAAGGTCAGTGTTATCAAGAGTTCCAGCATTTGTGATCACAGGTCAAACAATGCCTTTTACCAGCGATTGTCCTCTGGAGTGAACACTTCTTACTGAACTACCTCATTTTCAGGAAAACTGACTGAAATCCACCTGTAACTTCTCTTTAATGCATCTTTCTATGCTTTCAGGTTGAAACTTGACTGAAAACTCACTTTGAACAAAAGTTATGGCTGTTTTGTATCACAGGTCACAAATAGTGTTTTCTCAGCGAGAGAAGGTCAAAATGAACACTTCATGCAGAACTCCTGTATTTTGAGGAAAACTTGGTGAAATCCACCTGTAACTTCAAGTTTATGAATTTTTCTATGCTTTCAGGTTGAAACTTGACTGAAAACTCACTTTGAACAAAAGTTATGGCTGTTTTTTTATCACAGGTCACAAATAGTGTTTTCTCAGCGAGAGAAGGTCAAAATGAACACTTCATGCAGAACTCCTGTATTTTTAGGAAAACTTAGTGAAATCCACCTGTAACTTCAAGTTTATGAATTTTTCTATGCTTTCAGGTTGAAACTTGACTGAAAACTCACTTTGAAAAAAAGTAATTGCTGTTTTGTATCACAGGTCACAAATAGTGTTTTCTCAGCGAGAGAAGGCCAAAATGAAAACTTCATTCATAACTCCTGTATTTTTTGGAAAACTGCATGAAATCCACCTGTAACTGGAAGTTTATGCATCTTTCTATGCTTTCAGGTTGAAACTTGACTGAAAACTCAGTTCGAAAAATTTATGGCTGTTTTGTATCAAAGGTCACAAATAAGGTTTTCTCAGCGAGAGAAGGCCAAAATTAACACTTCATGCATAACTCCTGTATTTTGAGGAAAAAACTCACTGAAATCAAGCTGTCACTTCAAGTTCATGCATCTTTCTTTGATTTCAGGTTGAAAGTTGATTGAAAACTCACTTTGAACAAAAGTTATGGCTGTTTTGTGTCACAGGTCACAAATAGCGTTTTCGCAGCGAGAGAAGGACAAAATGAACACTTCATGCAGAACTCCTGTATTTTGATGAAAACTCACTGAAATCCACCTATAACTTCAAGTTCATGCATCTTTCTATGCTTTCAGATTGAAACTTGACTGAAAACTCACTTTGAAGAAAAGTTATGGCATTTTTGTGTCACAGGTCACAAATAGTGTTTTCTCAGCGAGAGAAGGCCAAAATGAACACTTCATGCAGAACTCCTGTATTTTGAGGAAAACTCACTGAAATCAAGCTGTAACTTCAAGTTTATTCATCTTTCTATGCTTTCACGTTGAAACTAGAGTGAAAACTCACTTTGAACAAAAGTTATGGCTGTTTTGTGTCACAGGTCACAAATAGCGTTTTCTCAGCGAGAGAAGGCCAAAATGAACACTTCATGCAGAACTCCTGTATTTTGAGGAAAACTCACTGAAATCCAACTGTAACTTCAAGTTTTTGCATCTTTCTATGCTTTCAGGTTGAAACTTGACTGAAAACTCACTTTGAAAAAAGTTATGGCTGTTTTGTGTCACATGTCACAAATAGCGTTTTCTCAGCGAGAGAAGGCCAATATGAACACTTCATGCAGAACTCCTGTATTTTGATGAAAACTCACTGAAATCCACCTGTAAGTTCAAGTTTATGCATCTTTCTATGCTTTCAGGTTGAAACTTGACTGAAAACTCACTTTGAAAAAAAGTAATGGCTGTTTTGTATCACAGGTCACAAATACTGTTTTCTCAGCGAGAGAAGGCCAAAATGAACACTTCATGCATAACTGCTGTATTTTGAGGAAAACTGCCTGAAATCCACCTCTAACTTCTCTTTCATGCATCTTTCTATGCTTTCAGGTTGAAACTTGACTGAAAACTCACTCTGAACAAAAGTTATGGCTGTTTTGTATCACAGGTCACAAATATGGTTTTCTCAGCGAGAGAAGGCCAAAATGAAAACTTCATTCATAACTCCTGTATTTTTTGGAAAACTGCATGAAATCCACCTGTAACTTCAAGTTTATGCATCTTTCTATGCTTTCAGTTTAAAACTTGACTGAAAACTCAGTTCGAAAACTTTAATGCTGTTTTGTATCAAAGGTCACAAATAGCGTTTTCGCAGCGAGAGAAGGACAAAATGAACACTTCATGCAGAACTCCTGTATTTTGATGAAAACTCACTGAAATCCACCTATAACTTCAAGTTCATGCATCTTTCTATGCTTTCAGATTGAAACTTGACTGAAAACTCACTTTGAAGAAAAGTTATGGCATTTTTGTGTCACAGGTCACAAATAGTGTTTTCTCAGCGAGAGAAGGCCAAAATGAACACTTCATGCATAACTCCTGTATTTTGAGGAAAACTCACTGAAATCGAGCTGTAACTTCAAGTTTATGCATCTTTCTTTGATTTCAGGTTGAAAGTTGATTGAAAACTCACTTTGAACAAAAGTTATGGCTGTTTTGTGTCACAGGTCACAAATAGCGTTTTCGCAGCGAGAGAAGGCCAAAATGAACAATTCATGCAGAACTCTTGTATTTTGAGGAAAACTCACTGAAATCTAGCTGTAACTTCAAGTTTATGCATCTTTCTATGCTTTCAGGTTGAAACTTGACTGAAAACTCACTTTCAAAAAAAGTTATGGCTGTTTTGTATGACAGGTCAAAAATAGCATATTCACAGCGAGAGAAGCCAAAAATGTACACTTCATGCATAAGTCCTTTATTTTGAGGAAAACTGAGTGAAATCCACCTGTAACTTAAAGTTTTTTGCACCTTTTTATGCTTTTAGGTTGAAATTTGACTGAAAACTCACTTTGAACAAAAGTTATGGCTGTTTTGTATCACAGGTCACAAATATTTTCTCAGCGAGAGAAGGCCAAAATGAACACTTCATTCATAACTCCTGTATTTTGAGGAAAACTGCATGAAATCCACCTACAACTTCAAGTTCATGCATCTTTCTATGCTTTCAGGTGAAACTTTCACTTTGAAGTCATTTTGAAAAAAAATTACGACTTTGATGATCCCTGTTCATGAAGACTGTTTTCAAAACAAAAGAAGACAATTTAAACATTTCATGCAGAACTCCATTAGTTTGAGCAAAGCTGGTTTAAAAGCACCTGTTACTTCAAAGGTTTTCATCATTCTGTGTTTTCAGTTTTGAAGTTCACTGAAAGGTCAGTGTTATCAAGAGTTCCAGCTTTTGTGATCACAGGTCACACAATGCCTTTTACCAGCGAGTGTCCTCTGGAGTGAACACTTCTTGCTGAACTCCCTCATTTTCAGGAAAACTGACTGAAATCCACCTGTAACTTCTCTTTAATGCATCTTTCTATGCTTTCAGGTTGAAACTTGACTGAAAACTCACTTTGAACAAAAGTTATGGCTGTTTTGTATCACAGGTCACAAATAGTGTTTTCTCAGCGAGAGAAGGTCAAAATGAACACTTCATGCAGAACTCCTGTATTTTTAGGAAAACTTAGTGAAATCCACCTGTAACTTCAAGTTTATGAATTTTTCTATGCTTTCAGTTTGAAACTTGACTGAAAACTCACTTTGAAAAAAAGTTATGGCTGTTTTGTATCACAGGTCACAAATAGTGTTTTCTCAGCGAGAGAAGGCCAAAATGAAAACTTCATTCATAACTCCTGTATTTTTTGGAAAACTGCATGAAATCCACCTGTAACTGGAAGTTTATGCATCTTTCTATGCTTTCAGGTTGAAACTTGACTGAAAACTCACTTTGAAGAAAAGTTATGGCATTTTTGTATCACATTTCACAAATAGTGTTTTCTCAGCGAGACAAGGCCAAAATAAACACTTCATGCAGAACTCCTGTATTTTGATGAAAACTCACTGAAATCAAGCTGTAACTTCAAGTTTATGCATCTTTCTTTGATTTCAGGTTGAAAGTTGATTGAAAACTCACTTTGAACAAAAGTTATGGCTGTTTTGTGTCACAGGTCACAAATAGCGTTTTCGCAGCGAGAGAAGGACAAAATGAACACTTCATGCAGAACTCCTGTATTTTGATGAAAACTCACTGAAATCCACCTATAACTTCAAGTTCATGCATCTTTCTATGCTTTCAGGTGAAACTTTCACTTTGAAGTCATTTTGAAAAAAAATTACGACTTTGATGATCCCTGTTCATGAAGACTGTTTTCAAAACAAAAGAAGACATTTTAAACATTTCATGCAGAACTCCATTAGTTTGAGCAAAGCTGGCTTAAAAGCACCTGTTACTTCAAAGGTTTTCATCATTCTGTGTTTTCAGTTTTGAAGTTCACTGAAAGGTCAGTGTTATCAAGAGTTCCAGCATTTGTGATCACAGGTCAAACAATGCCTTTTACCAGCGATTGTCCTCTGGAGTGAACACTTCTTACTGAACTACCTCATTTTCAGGAAAACTGACTGAAATCCACCTGTAACTTCTCTTTAATGCATCTTTCTATGCTTTCAGGTTGAAACTTGACTGAAAACTCACTTTGAACAAAAGTTATGGCTGTTTTGTATCACAGGTCACAAATAGTGTTTTCTCAGCGAGAGAAGGTCAAAATGAACACTTCATGCAGAACTCCTGTATTTTGAGGAAAACTTGGTGAAATCCACCTGTAACTTCAAGTTTATGAATTTTTCTATGCTTTCAGGTTGAAACTTGACTGAAAACTCACTTTGAACAAAAGTTATGGCTGTTTTTTTATCACAGGTCACAAATAGTGTTTTCTCAGCGAGAGAAGGTCAAAATGAACACTTCATGCAGAACTCCTGTATTTTTAGGAAAACTTAGTGAAATCCACCTGTAACTTCAAGTTTATGAATTTTTCTATGCTTTCAGGTTGAAACTTGACTGAAAACTCACTTTGAAAAAAAGTAATTGCTGTTTTGTATCACAGGTCACAAATAGTGTTTTCTCAGCGAGAGAAGGCCAAAATGAAAACTTCATTCATAACTCCTGTATTTTTTGGAAAACTGCATGAAATCCACCTGTAACTGGAAGTTTATGCATCTTTCTATGCTTTCAGGTTGAAACTTGACTGAAAACTCAGTTCGAAAAATTTATGGCTGTTTTGTATCAAAGGTCACAAATAAGGTTTTCTCAGCGAGAGAAGGCCAAAATTAACACTTCATGCATAACTCCTGTATTTTGAGGAAAAAACTCACTGAAATCAAGCTGTCACTTCAAGTTCATGCATCTTTCTTTGATTTCAGGTTGAAAGTTGATTGAAAACTCACTTTGAACAAAAGTTATGGCTGTTTTGTGTCACAGGTCACAAATAGCGTTTTCGCAGCGAGAGAAGGACAAAATGAACACTTCATGCAGAACTCCTGTATTTTGATGAAAACTCACTGAAATCCACCTATAACTTCAAGTTCATGCATCTTTCTATGCTTTCAGATTGAAACTTGACTGAAAACTCACTTTGAAGAAAAGTTATGGCATTTTTGTGTCACAGGTCACAAATAGTGTTTTCTCAGCGAGAGAAGGCCAAAATGAACACTTCATGCAGAACTCCTGTATTTTGAGGAAAACTCACTGAAATCAAGCTGTAACTTCAAGTTTATTCATCTTTCTATGCTTTCACGTTGAAACTAGAGTGAAAACTCACTTTGAACAAAAGTTATGGCTGTTTTGTGTCACAGGTCACAAATAGCGTTTTCTCAGCGAGAGAAGGCCAAAATGAACACTTCATGCAGAACTCCTGTATTTTGAGGAAAACTCACTGAAATCCAACTGTAACTTCAAGTTTTTGCATCTTTCTATGCTTTCAGGTTGAAACTTGACTGAAAACTCACTTTGAAAAAAGTTATGGCTGTTTTGTGTCACATGTCACAAATAGCGTTTTCTCAGCGAGAGAAGGCCAATATGAACACTTCATGCAGAACTCCTGTATTTTGATGAAAACTCACTGAAATCCACCTGTAAGTTCAAGTTTATGCATCTTTCTATGCTTTCAGGTTGAAACTTGACTGAAAACTCACTTTGAAAAAAAGTAATGGCTGTTTTGTATCACAGGTCACAAATACTGTTTTCTCAGCGAGAGAAGGCCAAAATGAACACTTCATGCATAACTGCTGTATTTTGAGGAAAACTGCCTGAAATCCACCTCTAACTTCTCTTTCATGCATCTTTCTATGCTTTCAGGTTGAAACTTGACTGAAAACTCACTCTGAACAAAAGTTATGGCTGTTTTGTATCACAGGTCACAAATATGGTTTTCTCAGCGAGAGAAGGCCAAAATGAAAACTTCATTCATAACTCCTGTATTTTTTGGAAAACTGCATGAAATCCACCTGTAACTTCAAGTTTATGCATCTTTCTATGCTTTCAGTTTAAAACTTGACTGAAAACTCAGTTCGAAAACTTTAATGCTGTTTTGTATCAAAGGTCACAAATAGCGTTTTCGCAGCGAGAGAAGGACAAAATGAACACTTCATGCAGAACTCCTGTATTTTGATGAAAACTCACTGAAATCCACCTATAACTTCAAGTTCATGCATCTTTCTATGCTTTCAGATTGAAACTTGACTGAAAACTCACTTTGAAGAAAAGTTATGGCATTTTTGTGTCACAGGTCACAAATAGTGTTTTCTCAGCGAGAGAAGGCCAAAATGAACACTTCATGCATAACTCCTGTATTTTGAGGAAAACTCACTGAAATCGAGCTGTAACTTCAAGTTTATGCATCTTTCTTTGATTTCAGGTTGAAAGTTGATTGAAAACTCACTTTGAACAAAAGTTATGGCTGTTTTGTGTCACAGGTCACAAATAGCGTTTTCGCAGCGAGAGAAGGCCAAAATGAACACTTCATGCAGAACTCCTGTATTTTGATGAAAACTCACTGAAATCCACCTCTAACTCAAGTTCATGCATTTTTCTATGCTTTCAGATTGAAACTTGACTGAAAACTAACTTTAAAGAAAAGTTATGGCATTTTTGTGTCACAGGTCACAAATAGTGTTTTCTCAGCGAGAGAAGGCCAAAATGAACACTTCATGCATAACTCTTGTATTTTTTGGAAAACTGACTGAAATCCACCTGTAACTTCAAGTTTATGCATCTTTCTACGCTTCCAGGTTGAAACTTGACCGAAAACTCTCTTTGAACAAAAGTTATGACTGTTTTGCTTCACAAGTCACAAATAGCGTTTTCTCAGCAAGAGAAGGCCAAAATGAACACTTCATGCAGAACTCCTGTATTTTGATGAAAACTCACTGAAATCAAGCTGTAACTTCAAGTTTATGCATCTTTCTACGCTTCCAGGTTGAAACTTGACCGAAAACTCACTTTGAACAAAAGTTATGACTGTTTTGCTTCACAAGTCACAAATAGCGTTTTCTCAGCAAGAGAAGGCCAAAATGAACACTTCATGCAGAACTCCTGTATTTTGATGAAAACTCACTGAAATCAAGCTGTAACTTCAAGTTTATGCATCTTTCTATGCTTTCAGGTTTAAAATTGACTGAAAACTCACTTTGAAAAAAAGTTATGGCATTTTTGTATCACAGGTCACAAATAGTGTTTTCTCAGCGAGAGAAGGCCAAAATGAACACTTCATGCAGAACTCCTGTATTTTGATGAAAACTCACTGAAATCAAGCTGTAACTTCAAGTTTATGCATCTTTCTATGCTTTCAGGTTGAAACTTGACAGAAAACTCACTTTGAACAAAAGTTATGGCTGTTCTGTGTCGCAGGTCACAAATAGTGTTTTCTCAGCGAGAGAAGGCCAAAATGAACACTTCATGCAGAACTCCTGTATTTTGATGAAAACTCACTGAAATCAAGCTGTAACTTCAAGTTTATGCATCTTTCTATGCTTTCAGGTTGAAACTTGACTGAAAACTCACTTTGAACAAAAGTTATGGCTCTTCTGTGTCGCAGGTCACAAATAGCGTTTTCTCAGCGAGACAAGGCAAAAATGAACACTTCATGAAGAACTCCTGTATTTTGATGAAAACTCACTGAAATCAAGCTGTAACTTCAAGTTTATGCATCTTTCTATGCTTTCAGGTTGAAACTTGACAGAAAACTCACTTTGAACAAAAGTTATGGCTGTTCTGTATCACAGGTCACAAATAGCGTTTTCTCAGCGAGAGAAGGCCAAAATGAACACTTCATGCAGAACTCCTGTATTTTGATGAAAACTCACTGAAATCAAGCTGTAACTTCAAGTTTATGTATCTTTCTATGCTTTCAGGTTGAAACTTGACAGAAAACTCACTTTGAACAAAAGTTATGGCTGTTCTGTGTCGCAGGTCACAAATAGTGTTTTCTCAGCGAGAGAAGGCCAAAATGAACACTTCATGCAGAACTCCTGTATTTTGATGAAAACTCACTGAAATCAAGCTGTAACTTCAAGTTTATGCATCTTTCTATGCTTTCAGGTTGAAACTTGACTGAAAACTCACTTTGAACAAAAGTTATGGCTCTTCTGTGTCGCAGGTCACAAATAGCGTTTTCTCAGCGAGACAAGGCCAAAATGAACACTTCATGCAGAACTCCTGTATTTTGATGAAAACTCACTGAAATCAAGCTGTAACTTCAAGTTTATGCATCTTCCTTTGCTTTCAGGTTGAAACTTGACTGAAAACTCACTTTGAACAAAAGTTATGGCATTTTTGTATCACAGGTCACAAATAGTGTTTTCTCAGCGAGAGAAGGCCAAAATGAACACTTCATGCAGAACTCCTGTATTTTGATGAAAACTCACTGAAATCAAGCTGTAACTTCAAGTTTATGCATCTTTCTATGCTTTCAGGTTGAAACTTGACTGAAAACTCACTTTGAACAAAAGTTATGGCATTGTTGTATCACAGGTCACAAATAGTGTTTTCTCAGCGAGAGAAGGCCAAAATGAACACTTCATGCAGAACTCCTGTATTTTGATGAAAACTCACTGAAATCAAGCTGTAACTTCAAGTTTATGCATCTTTCTATGCTTTCAGGTTGAAACTTGACTGAAAACTCACTTTGAACAAAAGTTATGGCATTTTTGTATCACAGGTCACAAATAGTGTTTTCTCAGCGAGAGAAGGCCAAAATGAACACTTCATGCAGAACTCCTGTATTTTGATGAAAACTCACTGAAATCAAGCTGTAACTTCAAGTTTATGCATCTTTCTATGCTTTCAGGTTGAAACTTGACTGAAAACTCACTTTGAACAAAAGTTATGGCATTTTTGTATCACAGGTCACAAATAGTGTTTTCTCAGCGAGAGAAGGCCAAAATGAACACGTCATGCAGAACTCCTGTATTTTGATGAAAACTCACTGAAATCAAGCTGTAACTTCAAGTTTATGCATCTTTCTATGCTTTCAGGTTGAAACTTGACTGAAAACTCACTTTGAACAAAAGTTATGGCTGTCCTGTGTCGCAGGTCACAAATAGCGTTTTCTCAGCGAGAGAAGGCCAAAATGAATACTTCATGCAGAACTCCTGTATTTTGATGAAAACTCACTGAAATCAAGCTGTAACTTCAAGTTTATGCATCTTTCTATGCTTTCAGGTTGAATCTTGACAGAAAACTCACTTTGAACAAAAGTTATGGCATTTTTGTATCACAGGTCACAAATAGTGTTTTCTCAGCGAGAGAAGGCCAAAATGAACACTTCATGCAGAACTCCTGTATTTTGATGAAAACTCACTGAAATCAAGCTGTAACTTCAAGTTTATGCATCTTTCTATGCTTTCAGGTTGAAACTTGAATGAAAACTCACTTTGAACAAAAGTTATGGCATTTTTGTATCACAGGTCACAAATAGTGTTTTCTCAGCGAGAGAAGGCCAAAATGAACACTTCATGCAGAACTCCTGTATTTTGATGAAAACTCACTGAAATCAAGCTGTAACTTCAAGTTTATGCATCTTTCTATGCTTTCAGGTTGAAACTTGACTGAAAACTCACTTTGAACAAAAGTTATGGCATTTTTGTATCACAGGTCACAAATAGTGTTTTCTCAGCGAGAGAAGGCCAAAATGAACACTTCATGCAGAACTCCTGTATTTTGATGAAAACTCACTGAAATCAAGCTGTAACTTCAAGTTTATGCATCTTTCTATGCTTTCAGGTTGAAACTTGACTGAAAACTCACTTTGAACAAAAGTTATGGCATTTTTGTATCACAGGTCACAAATAGTGTTTTCTCAGCAAGAGAAGGCCAAAATGAACACTTCATGCAGAACTCCTGTATTTTGATGAAAACTCACTGAAATCAAGCTGTAACTTCAAGTTTATGCATCTTTCTATGCTTTCAGGTTTAAAATTGACTGAAAACTCACTTTGAAAAAAAGTTATGGCATTTTTGTATCACAGGTCACAAATAGTGTTTTCTCAGCGAGAGAAGGCCAAAATGAACACTTCATGCAGAACTCCTGTATTTTGATGAAAACTCACTGAAATCAAGCTGTAACTTCAAGTTTATGCATCTTTCTATGCTTTCAGGTTGAAACTTGACTGAAAACTCACTTTAAACAAAAGTTATGGCTGTTCTGTGTCCCAGGTCACAAATAGCGTTTTCTCAGCGAGAGAAGGCCAAAATGAACACTTCATGCAGAACTCCTGTATTTTGATGAAAACTCACTGAAATCAAGCTGTAACTTCAAGTTTATGCATCTTTCTATGCTTTCAGGTTGAAACTTGACAGAAAACTCACTTTGAACAAAAGTTATGGCTGTTCTGTGTCGCAGGTCACAAATAGCGTTTTCTCAGCGAGAGAAGGCCAAAATGAACACTTCATGCAGAACTCCTGTATTTTGATGAAAACTCACTGAAATCAAGCTGTAACTTCAAGTTTATGCATCTTTCTATGCTTTCAGGTTGAAACTTGACAGAAAACTCACTTTGAACAAAAGTTATGGCTGTTCTGTGTCGCAGGTCACAAATAGTGTTTTCTCAGCGAGAGAAGGCCAAAATGAACACTTCATGCAGAACTCCTGTATTTTGATGAAAACTCACTGAAATCAAGCTGTAACTTCAAGTTTATGCATCTTTCTATGCTTTCAGGTTGAAACTTGACTGAAAACTCACTTTGAACAAAAGTTATGGCTGTCCTGTGTCGCAGGTCACAAATAGCGTTTTCTCAGCGAGAGAAGGCCAAAATGAATACTTCATGCAGAACTCCTGTATTTTGATGAAAACTCACTGAAATCAAGCTGTCACTTCAAGTTTATGCATCTTTCTATGCTTTCAGGTTGAAACTTGACAGAAAACTCACTTTGAACAAAAGTTATGGCATTTTTGTATCACAGGTCACAAATAGTGTTTTCTCAGCGAGAGAAGGCCAAAATGAACACTTCATGCAGAACTCCTGTATTTTGATGAAAACTCACTGAAATCAAGCTGTAACTTCAAGTTTATGCATCTTTCTATGCTTTCAGGTTGAAACTTGAATGAAAACTCACTTTGAACAAAAGTTATGGCATTTTTGTATCACAGGTCACAAATAGTGTTTTCTCAGCGAGAGAAGGCCAAAATGAACACTTCATGCAGAACTCCTGTATTTTGATGAAAACTCACTGAAATCAAGCTGTAACTTCAAGTTTATGCATCTTTCTATGCTTTCAGGTTGAAACTTGACAGAAAACTCACTTTGAACAAAAGTTATGGCATTTTTGTATCACAGGTCACAAATAGTGTTTTCTCAGCGAGAGAAGGCCAAAATGAACACTTCATGCAGAACTCCTGTATTTTGATGAAAACTCACTGAAATCAAGCTGTAACTTCAAGTTTATGCATCTTTCTATGCTTTCAGGTTGAAACTTGAATGAAAACTCACTTTGAACAAAAGTTATGGGATTTTTGTATCACAGGTCACAAATAGTGTTTTCTCAGCGAGAGAAGGCCAAAATGAACACTTCATGCATAACTCCTGTATTTTGATGAAAACTCACTGAAATCAAACTGTAACTTCAAGTTTATGCATCTTTCTATGCTTTCAGGTTGAAACTTGACAGAAAACTCACTTTGAACAAAAGTTATGGCTGTTCTGTGTCGCAGGTCACAAATAGCGTTTTCTCAGCGAGAGAAGGCCAAAATGAACACTTCATGCAGAACTCCTGTATTTTGATGAAAACTCACTGAAATCAAGCTGTAACTTCAAGTTTATGCATCTTTCTATGCTTTCAGGTTTAAAATTGACTGAAAACTCACTTTGAAAAAAAGTTATGGCATTTTTGTATCACAGGTCACAAATAGTGTTTTCTCAGCGAGAGAAGGCCAAAATGAACACTTCATGCAGAACTCCTGTATTTTGATGAAAACTCACTGAAATCAAGCTGTAACTTCAAGTTTATGCATCTTTCTATGCTTTCAGGTTGAAACTTGACAGAAAACTCACTTTAAACAAAAGTTATGGCTGTTCTGTGTCCCAGGTCACAAATAGCGTTTTCTCAGCGAGAAAAGGCCAAAATGAACACTTCATGCAGAACTCCTGTATTTTGATGAAAACTCACTGAAATCAAGCTGTAACTTCAAGTTTATGCATCTTTCTATGCTTTCAGGTTGAAACTTGACAGAAAACTCACTTTGAACAAAAGTTATGGCTGTTCTGTGTCGCAGGTCACAAATAGCGTTTTCTCAGCGAGAGAAGGCCAAAATGAACACTTCATGCATCACTCCTGTATTTTGATGAAAACTCACTGAAATCAAGCTGTAACTTCAAGTTTATGCATCTTTCTATGCTTTCAGGTTGAAACTTGACAGAAAACTCACTTTGAACAAAAGTTATGGCTGTTCTGTGTCGCAGGTCACAAATAGTGTTTTCTCAGCGAGAGAAGGCCAAAATGAACACTTCATGCAGAACTCCTGTATTTTGATGAAAACTCACTGAAATCAAGCTGTAACTTCAAATTTATGCATCTTTCTATGCTTTCAGGTTGAAACTTGACTGAAAACTCACTTTAAACAAAAGTTATGGCTCTTCTGTGTCGCAGGTCACAAATAGCGTTTTCTCAGCGAGACAAGGCAAAAATGAACACTTCATGAAGAACTCCTGTATTTTGATGAAAACTCACTGAAATCAAGCTGTAACTTCAAGTTTATGCATCTTTCTATGCTTTCAGGTTGAAACTTGACAGAAAACTCACTTTGAACAAAAGTTATGGCTGTTCTGTGTCGCAGGTCACAAATAGCGTTTTCTCAGCGAGAGAAGGCCAAAATGAACACTTCATGCAGAACTCCTGTATTTTGATGAAAACTCACTGAAATCAAGCTGTAACTTCAAGTTTATGCATCTTTCTATGCTTTCAGGTTGAAACTTGACAGAAAACTCACTTTGAACAAAAGTTATGGCTGTTCTGTGTCGCAGGTCACAAATAGTGTTTTCTCAGCGAGAGAAGGCCAAAATGAACACTTCATGCAGAACTCCTGTATTTTGATGAAAACTCACTGAAATCAAGCTGTAACTTCAAGTTTATGCATCTTTCTATGCTTTCAGGTTGAAACTTGACTGAAAACTCACTTTGAACAAAAGTTATGGCTCTTCTGTGTCGCAGGTCACAAATAGCGTTTTCTCAGCGAGACAAGGCCAAAATGCACACTTCATGCAGAACTCCTGTATTTTGATGAAAACTCACTGAAATCAAGCTGTAACTTCAAGTTTATGCATCTTTCTTTGCTTTCAGGTTGAAACTTGACAGAAAACTCACTTTGAACAAAAGTTATGGCTGTTCTGTGTCGCAGGTCACAAATAGCGTTTTCTCAGCGAGAGAAGGCCAAAATGAACACTTCATGCAGAACTCCTGTATTTTGATGAAAACTCACTGAAATCAAGCTGTAACTTCAAGTTTATGCATCTTTCTATGCTTTCAGGTTGAAACTTGACAGAAAACTCACTTTGAACAAAAGTTATGGCTGTTCTGTGTCGCAGGTCACAAATAGTGTTTTCTCAGCGAGAGAAGGCCAAAATGAACACTTCATGCAGAACTCCTGTATTTTGATGAAAACTCACTGAAATCAAGCTGTAACTTCAAGTTTATGCATCTTTCTATGCTTTCAGGTTGAAACTTGACTGAAAACTCACTTTGAACAAAAGTTATGGCTCTTCTGTGTCGCAGGTCACAAATAGCGTTTTCTCAGCGAGACAAGGCCAAAATGCACACTTCATGCAGAACTCCTGTATTTTGATGAAAACTCACTGAAATCAAGCTGTAACTTCAAGTTTATGCATCTTTCTTTGCTTTCAGGTTGAAACTTGACTGAAAACTCACTTTGAACAAAAGTTATGGCATTTTTGTATCACAGGTCACAAATAGTGTTTTCTCAGCGAGAGAAGGCCAAAATGAACACTTCATGCAGAACTCCTGTATTTTGATGAAAACTCACTGAAATCAAGCTGTAACTTCAAGTTTATGCATCTTTCTATGCTTTCAGGTTGAAACTTGACAGAAAACTCACTTTGAACAAAAGTTATGGCTGTTCTGTGTCGCAGGTCACAAATAGCGTTTTCTCAGCGAGAGAAGGCCAAAATGAACACTTCATGCAGAACTCCTGTATTTTGATGAAAACTCACTGAAATCAAGCTGTAACTTCAAGTTTATGCATCTTTCTATGCTTTCAGGTTGAAACTTGACTGAAAACTCACTTTGAACAAAAGGTATGGCATTTTTGTATCACAGGTCACAAATAGTGTTTTCTCAGCGAGAGAAGGCCAAAATGAACACTTCATGCAGAACTCCTGTATTTTGATGAAAACTCACTGAAATCAAGCTGTAACTTCAAGTTTATGCATCTTTCTATGCTTTCAGGTTGAAACTTGACTGAAAACTCACTTTGAACAAAAGTTATGGCTGTTCTGTGTCGCAGGTCACAAATAGCGTTTTCTCAGCGAGAGAAGGCCAAAATGAACACTTCATGCAGAACTCCTGTATTTTGATGAAAACTCACTGAAATCAAGCTGTAACTTCAAGTTTATGCATCTTTCTATGCTTTCAGGTTGAAACTTGACTGAAAACTCACTTTGAACAAAAGTTATGGCTGTTCTGTGTCGCTGGTCACAAATAGCGTTTTCTCAGCGAGAGAAGGCCAAAATGAACACTTCATGCAGAACTCCTGTATTTTGATAAAAACTCACTGAAATCAAGCTGTAACTTCAAGTTTATGCATCTTTCTATGCTTTCAGGTTGAAACTTGACTTAAAACTCACTTCAAACAAAAGTTATGGCATTTTTGTATCACAGGTCACAAATAGTGTTTTCTCAGCGAGAGAAGGCCAAAAAGAACACTTCATGCAGAACTCCTGTATTTTGATGAAAACTAACTGAAATCAAGCTGTAACTTCAAGTTTATGCATCTTTCTATGCTTTCAGGTTGAAACTTGACTGAAAACTCACTTTGAACAAAAGTTATGGCTCTTCTGTGTCGCAGGTCACAAATAGTGTTTTCTCAGCGAGACAAGGCAAAAATGAACACTTCATGAAGAACTCCTGTATTTTGATGAAAACTCACTGAAATCAAGCTGTAACTTCAAGTTTATGCATCTTTCTATGCTTTCAGGTTGAAACTTGACTGAAAACTCACTCTGAACAAAAGTTATGGCTGTTCTGTGTCGCAGGTCACAAATAGCGTTTTCTCAGCGAGAGAAGGCCAAAATGAACACTTCATGCAGAACTCCGTTATTTTGATGAAAACTCACTGAAATCAAGCTGTAACTTCAAGTTTATGCATCTTTCTATGCTTTCAGGTTGAAACTTGACTGAAAACTCACTTTGAACAAAAGTTATGGCATTTTTGTATCACAGGACACAAATAGTGTTTTCTCAGCGAGAGAAGGCCAAAATGAACACTTCATGCAGAACTCCTGTATTTTGATGAAAACTCACTGAAATCAAGCTGTAACTTCAAGTTTATGCATCTTTCTATGCTTTCAGGTTGAAACTTGACAGAAAACTAAATTTGAACAAAAGTTATGGCTGTTCTGTGTCGCAGGTCACAAATAGCGTTTTCTCAGCGAGAGAAGGCCAAAATGAACACTTCATGCAGAACTCCTGTATTTTGATGAAAACTCACTGAAATCAAGCTGTAACTACAATTTTATGCATCTTTCTATGCTTTCAGGTTGAAACTTGACTGAAAACTCACTTTGAACAAAAGTTATGGCTGTTCTGTGTCGCAGGTCACAAATAGCGTTTTCTCAGCGAGAGAAGGCCAAAATGAACACTTCATGCAGAACTCCTGTATTTTGATAAAAACTCACTGAAATCAAGCTGTAACTTCAAGTTTATGCATCTTTCTATGCTTTCAGGTTGAAACTTGACATAAAACTCACTTTGAACAAAAGTTATGGCATTTTTGTATCACAGGTCACAAATAGTGTTTTCTCAGCGAGAGAAGGCCAAAAAGAACACTTCATGCAGAACTCCTGTATTTTGATGAAAACTAACTGAAATCAAGCTGTAACTTCAAGTTTATGCATCTTTCTATGCTTTCAGGTTGAAACTTGACTGAAAACTCACTTTGAACAAAAGTTATGGCATTTTTGTATCACAGGTCACAAATTGTGTTTTCTCAGCGAGAGAAGGCCAAAATGAATACTTCATGCAGAACTCCTGTATTTTGATGAAAACTCACTGAAATCAAGCTGTAACTTCAAGTTTATGCATCTTTCTATGCTTTCAGGTTGAAACTTGACTGAAAACTCACTTTGAACAAAAGTTATGGCATTTTTGTATCACTGGTCACAAATAGTGTTTTCTCAGCGAGAGAAGGCCAAAATGAACACTTCATGCAGAACTCCTGTATTTTGATGAAAACTCACTGAAATCAAGCTGTAACTTCAAGTTTATGCATCTTTCTATGCTTTCAGGTTGAAACTTGACAGAAAACTCACTTTGAACAAAAGTTATGGCTGTTCTGTGTCGCAGGTCACAAATAGCGTTTTCTCAGCGAGAGAAGGCCAAAATGAACACTTCATGCAGAACTCCTGTATTTTGATGAAAACTCACTGAAATCAAGCTGTAACTACAAGTTTATGCATCTTTCTATGCTTTCAGGTTGAAACTTGACTGAAAACTCACTTTGAACAAAAGTTATGGCTGTTCTGTGTCGCAGGTCACAAATAGCGTTTTCTCAGCGAGAGAAGGCCAAAATGAACACTTCATGCAGAACTCCTGTATTTTGATAAAAACTCACTGAAATCAAGCTGTAACTTCAAGTTTATGCATCTTTCTATGCTTTCAGGTTGAAACTTGACTTAAAACTCACTTTGAACAAAAGTTATGGCATTTTTGTATCACAGGTCACAAATAGTGTTTTCTCAGCGAGAGAAGGCCAAAAAGAACACTTCATGCAGAACTCCTGTATTTTGATGAAAACTCACTGAAATCAAGCTGTAACTTCAAGTTTATGCATCTTTCTATGCTTTCAGGTTGAAACTTGACTGAAAACTCACTTTGAACAAAAGTTATGGCATTTTTGTATCACTGGTCACAAATAGTGTTTTCTCAGCGAGAGAAGGCCAAAATGAACACTTCATGCAGAACTCCTGTATTTTGATGAAAACTCACTGAAATCAAGCTGTAACTTCAAGTTTATGCATCTTTCTATGCTTTCAGGTTGAAACTTGACAGAAAACTCACTTTGAACAAAAGTTATGGCTGTTCTGTGTCGCAGGTCACAAATAGCGTTTTCTCAGCGAGAGAAGGCCAAAATGAACACTTCATGAAGAACTCCTGTATTTTGATGAAAACTCACTGAAATCAAGCTTTAACGACAAGTTTATGCATCTTTCTATGCTTTCAGGTTGAAACTTGACTGAAAACTCACTTTGAACAAAAGTTATGGCTGTTCTGTGTCGCAGGTCACAAATAGCGTTTTCTCAGCGAGAGAAGGCCAAAATGAACACTTCATGCAGAACTCCTGTATTTTGATAAAAACTCACTGAAATCAAGCTGTAACTTCAAGTTTATGCATCTTTCTATGCTTTCAGGTTGAAACTTGACTTAAAACTCACTTTGAACAAAAGTTATGGCATTTTTGTATCACAGGTCACAAATAGTGTTTTCTCAGCGAGAGAAGGCCAAAATGAACACTTCATGCATAAGTCTTGGATTTTGAGGAAAACTGCGTGAAATCCACCTGTAACTTCAAGTTTATGCATTTTTCAATGCTTTCAGGTTGAAACTTGACTGAAAACTCACTTTGAACAAAAGTTATGTCTGTTTTGTATCACAGGTCACAAATAGTGTTTTCACAGCGAGAGAAGGCCAAAATGAAAACTTCATGCATAACTCCTGTATTTTGAGGAAAACTGACTGAAATCCACCTGTAACTTCAAGTTTATGCATCTTTCTATGCTTTCAGGTTGAACTTTCACTTCGAAGTCATTTTGAAAAAAAATTACGTCTTTGATGACCACGGTTCACGAAGACTGTTTTCAAAACTAAAGAAGACATTTTAAACATTTCAGGCAGAACTCCATTAGTTTGAGCAAAGCTGGCTTAAAACCACCTGTTACTTCAAAGGTTTTCATCATTCTGTGTTTTCAGATTTGAAGTTCACTGAAAGGTCAGTGTGATCAAGAGTTCCAGCATTTGTGATCACAGGTCACACAATGCCTTTTACCAGCGAGAGTCCTCTGGAGTGAACACTTCATGCTGAACTCCCTTATTTAGAAGAAAACTGCATGAAATCCACCTGTAACTTCAAGTTTATGCATCTTTCTATGCTTTCAGGTTGAAACTTGACTGAAAACTCACTCTTAACAAAAGTTATGGCTGTTTTGTATCTCAGGTCACAAATAGCGTTTTCACAGTGAGAGAAGGCCAAAATGAACACTTCATGCATAACTCCTGTATTTTTTGGAAAACTGCATGAAATCCACCTTTAACTTCAAGTTTATGCATCTTTCTATGATTTCTGGTTGAAACTTGACTGAAAACTCACTTTGAAAAAAAGTTATGGCTGTTTTGTATCACAGGTCAAAAATACCGTTTTATAAGCGTGAGAAGGCCAAAATGAACACTTCATGCATTACTCCTGTATTTTGAAAAAAACTGCATGAAATCCACCTGTAACTTCTCTTTTATGCATCTTTCTATTCTTTCAGGTTCAAACTTGACTGAAAAGTCACGTTGAACAAAAGTTATGGCTGTTTTGAATGACAGGTCACAAATAGTGTTTTCTCAGCGAGAGAAGGCCAAAATGAACACTTCATGCATAACTCCTTTATTTTAAGGTAAACTGCATGAAATCCACCTGTAACTTCTCTTTTATGCATCTTTCTATGCTTTCAGGTTGAAACTTGACCGAAAACTCACTTTAAAAAAAAATTATGGCTGTTTGGTATCACAGGTCACAAATAGTGTTTTCTCAGCGAGAGAAGGCCAAAATGAACACTTCATGCATAACTCCTGTATTTTGAGGAAAACTGTGTGAAATCCACCTGTAACTTCTCTTTTATGCATCTTTCTATGCTTTCAGGTTGAAACTTGACTGAAAACTCAGTTTGAAATAAATGATGACTGTTTTGTATCACAGGTCACAAATAGCGTTTTCTCAGCGAGAGAAGCCCAAAATGAACACTTCCTGCATAACTCCTGTTTTTTGAGGAAAACTGCATGAAATCCAACTGTAACTTCAAGTTTTTCATCTCTCTACGCTTTCAGGTTGTAACTTGACTGAAAACTCACTTTGAACAAAAGTTATGGCTGTTTTTTATGACAGGTCACAAATACTGTTTTCACAGCGAAATAAGTCCAAAATTAAAACTTCATCCATACCTATTGTATTTTTTGGAAAACTGAGTTAAATACATCCTCTGACTTGAAGTTTATGCATCTTTCTATGCTTTCAGGTTGAAACTTGACTGAAAACTCACTTTGATAGAAAAAATTATGGCTGTTTTGTATCACAAGTCACAAATAGCATTTTCTCAGCGAGAGAAGGCCAAAATAAAAAATTCATGCATAATTCCTATATTTTTTGGAAAACTGCATGAAATCCACCTGTAAATTCTCCTTTATGCATCTTTCTATGCTTTAAGGTTGAAACTTGACTGAAAACTCACTTTGAACAAAAGTTTTGGATGTTTTGTATCACAGGTAACTAACAGTGTTTTCAAAGCGAGAGAATGCCAAAATGAACACTTCATGCAGAACTCTTGTATTTTTTGGAAAACTGCATGAAATCCACCTGTAAAATCTCCTTTATGCATCTTTCTTAGCTTTCAGGTTGAAACTTGACTGAAAACTCACTTTGAACAAAAGTTATGGCATTTTTGTATCACAGGTCACAAATAGTGTTTTCTCAGCGAGAGAAGGCCAAAATGAACACTTCATGCAGAACTCCTGTATTTTGATGAAAACTCACTGAAATCAAGCTGTAACTTCAAGTTTATGCATCTTTCTATGCTTTCAGGTTGAAACTTGACAGAAAACTCACTTTGAACAAAAGTTATGGCTGTTCTGTGTCGCAGGTCACAAATAGCGTTTTCTCAGCGAGAGAAGGCCAAAATGAACACTTCATGCAGAACTCCTGTATTTTGATGAAAACTCACTGAAATCAAGCTGTAACTTCAAGTTTATGCATCTTTCTATGCTTTCAGGTTGAAACTTGACTGAAAACTCACTTTGAACAAAAGTTATGGCATTTTTGTATCACAGGTCACAAATAGTGTTTTCTAAGCGAGAGAAGGCCAAAATGAACACTTCATGCAGAACTCCTGTATTTTGATGAAAACTCACTGAAATCAAGCTGTAACTTCAAGTTTATGCATCTTTCTATGCTTTCAGGTTGAAACTTAACTGAAAACTCACTGTGAACTAAAGTTATGGCTGCTTTGTATCAAAGGTCACAGATAGTGTTTTCTCAGGGAGAAAAGGCCAAAATGAACACTTCATGCATAACTCCTGTATTTTGAGGAAAATTGCGTGAAATCCACCTGTATCTTCAAGTTTATGCATCTTTCTATGCTTTCAGGTTGAAACTTGACTTAAAACTCAATTTCAACAAAAGTTATGGCTGTTTTTTTATCACAGGTCACAAATAGTGTTTTCACAAAGAGAGAAGGCCAAAATGAAGGCAAGGCAAGTTTATTTGTAGAGCACAATTCATACACATGGCAACTCAAAGTGCTTTACAGTTGCAGAAAAATCTTAAAATCACAAAAAGGCAGATAAAATCATAAAACATAAATAGAATCATTAATTTAAAGAAAAGGAGAAGAGTGCAGATAAAATACTTTCAGCTGTCGTATGCACGACTGAACAGAGTAGTTTTCAGCCTGGTCTTAAACATTGTTACAGTTGATTCCTGTCTCACTTTTTCTGGAAGACTGTTCCAGATTTTAGTTGCAGAAAACTGGAAAGTAGCTTCACCATGTTTAGTCCTGACTCTGGGCCCCTGTCGGAGACCTCTACCTGAGGTTCTCAGAGACCTGGAGGGTTCATATGGGTCTAACATGTCAGAGATGTACTTTGGTGCTTGACCATGAAGAGACTTGTATACAAGCAGAGCTGTCTTAAAGTCTATTCTCTGAGCAACAGGAAGCCAGTGCAGAGATCTGAGCACTGGACTAATATGGTCGTATTTCCTGGTTCTAGTCAGGACTCGAGCTGTAGCGTTCTGAATGTATTGTAGTTGTTTAACAGCTTGTTTAGAGATACCAGTGAGCAGGCCGTTACAGTAGTCTAACCTACTGGAGACAAATGCATGGATTAGTCTGTCCAAGTCTGGTTCAGACACTATACCTCTGATTTTGGCAATGTTTTTTAGATGGTAAAAGGCTGCTGATATTACTGACTTTATGTGGCTGTTAAAGTTCAGATCTGAGTCCAATATTACCCCCAGATTTCTAACCTGTTGTTTTGGTTTTAGAGAAAGGGATTCAAGGTGACTGATCACACTTTCTCTTTGCTTCTGTGGCCCAAAAACGATTAATTCCGTTTTTTCTGAGTTTAGCTGGAGAAAGTTGTTTTGCATCCACATGCTTATATGTTGGATGCAGTGGAAGAGTGAATCCACAGGTCCATGTTCACCTGCTGTCAGAGACACATAGATCTGAGTGTCGTCTGCATAGCTATGGTAGGACACATTATGGCTGCTTATTAGTTGGCCTAGTGGAAGCATGTGTAGGTTGAACAAGAGGGGCCCCAAGATTGAACCTTGGGGGACACCACAGGTCATGGCCATTTTGTCTGAGCTGCAATTTCCAATTTCAACAAAGTATGTTCTCTCCTCAAGATAGGACTTGAACCACTTTAGAGCAGAACCAGAGATTCCTAGCCAGTTCTCTAGCCTCTGTAAAAGGATCTCATGGTCAACTGTGTCAAAGGCAGCACTCAAGTCAAGCAGGACTAAGACTGAGACTTTGCCTTTGTCTGTGTTTAGGCGGATGTCATTTATCACCTTGATCAGAGCTGTCTCAGTGCTGTGGTGGGGCCTAAATCCAGACTGGAAAGTATCAAAAGTATTGTTGGACAGGAGAAAGTCAGTGAGTTATTGATAAACAACTTTTTCGAGGACTTTTCCTAGGAATGGCAGGTTTGATATGGGCCGGTAGTTGTTCAGAACCATGGCATCAAGACTGCTCTTCTTTAAAAGAGGCTTAATGACCGCAGTTTTCAGGGCCCTTGGAAATGTTCCAGTCTCTAGTGAAATCTTAACTAAATGAGTAACTTTTGGTAACAGGCTGCTCAGCACAGTCTTTACAAATCTAGTGGGTAACTCATCAAGGCAGCATGTAGATGAACTCAGACCTGAAATAATCTCTTCGACTGTTTTGTCACTGACAGGAGTGAAATGTGCCAGCTCGAGGTGTTCAGGTGGATGCTGGGCTATCATTTGTGTCTTAGAAATGATAGCTTTTTTAATATCTTGAACTTTATCACTAAAGAATTTTGCAAATTCATTGCATTTTGATATAGAAATGAATTCTAAGGGCAGTGGAACCGAAGGGTTTGTTAATCTGTTTACAGTAGCAAACAGAACTCGAGAATTACCATTCGAGTTTGTAATCACTTCAGAGAAATACCTCTCCCTAGCTCTTCGTAAAGTCTGGTTAAACATGGATAATTTTTGTCTATAAATGCCATAGTCAACCTGTAGCTTTGACTTGCGCCATTTCCGTTCGGCTCTCCGGCACCCTCTTTTTTGTGCCCTGACAGAGTCTTCATTTCTCCATGGTGCTTTTTGTCTGTCTTTAACTATTCTAACCTTAACAGGAGCAATGGTGTCCAAGACATTCAAAACACTTGATGTATACGAGTTTAACAGATCATTAACATTAGAACCAGAGGTGTTTTCAAAAGCAACCATTTCCATAAACTGTGTCCTTGTTTTGTCATTTATGAGTCTTCTCCGAACCATTGACGACCCATGTGCTGGCTTGGGTATAACAGAAAGATTAAAGAAAACACAAAAATGATCTGATAATGCAATATCCATGACATTAACACCTGAAACAATAACCCCTTTTGTAATGAGCACGTCCAGTGTGTGCCCTCTGTTGTGAGTGGGTTCGTTCACATACTGAGTTAGACCAAACGTTTCAAGGACAGCACTGAGTTCTTTAGCATGTCTGTCACTGGCTACATCCACATGCACATTTAAATCACCTGTAATAACCAAACAGTCAAATTCGGTGCACACAGCTGAAAGTAATTCAGTAAAATCATCAATAAAACAGTTCTGTGGTGGCCTATAAATAGTGATATAAAGTATGGTGGCTTGTTTTAACTCCAATTTGAATGACAAATACTCAAATGATGAAAAAACTCCAAACGACAATTTTTGTATAACTATATTTTCTCTGAATATGCTACACACCCCTCCACCTCTCTTGCTCTGTCTTGTTTCAGATTCAAAGGTGTAGTGAGGTGGAGTAGACTCAATCAGGACTGCATTACCTGTATTTTTGTCAAGCCACGTCTCAGTTAAAAACATTAAATCAAGATCACGAGAAGAAATAAAATTATTAATTAAAAATGATTTGTTATTTAAAGATCTGACATTAAGCACAGCATGTTTGAGATTAGACTGAGTTTCAAAGGACTCCAAGTTCTTACAAGAGATATGGATTAGATTTCTCTGCTCATATGGTCTGTCTTTCTCTCTCTTATCTAATCTTCGTGATATTACAGTAGGTATTGTTTTTGCAGAGAAGTTCTCCTCCCTGGACCTCCAGTTGGGTATACTATGAGTGGTAGCAACGCAGAGGCCCTTTACATCCTAGACAGCAGTGGTGACACTGTTGGAGATTACAGCTGGGCCTGGTGGTGAAGACTGAGCTGGGGGGACTCTGGGGGGAGGGGAAGGGGCACGATACTTCTTTGGGGCTAGAACCCTCGATCTAATCATGTCTGGAGTGAGAGGAACCATTTTCGTGCCTGATTTTATCAAGCTTTCAAGATGGTTTGGAAATCTCAAAGGTGACTGTGGAGATGGGAATGAGAGTGAAGAGAGGGCGTAGACACAGCAGGTGGTGCCCAGGACGGCGGTGAGGGAGAAGGTGACAGGGATGCTGCATCCCTAACCTTCTCCGGAGATGCAGGTTTTGTCCTTGCAGTTGCAGCAGAGTTGTTTTCTGAAGATGCTGATGTTGTTGTTGTGGGAGCTGGAGCTGATGCCTTCGCTGGGGATGCAGGTTTTGTTGTTGAGGCTGCTGTGGCTGAGTCCTTTCCAGTGGTTGCAGAAGGTGCTGTTTTGGGTACATCCTTTGCCGGGTCCTTGGGTGGGGAAGAGGGAGCTCCTCTCCCTCTCCTCTTTTCTCTCATCGGTTGCCCGCAAGCCTGGTTCAGTTCAGGCCGGTTCTGATGCCTCAGAGCGTGGAGGAGGTTATCCGTCAGCCTCTTTACTCCACCTCCATTCAGGTGTGGCCCTTTTCCTCTGAAAAGGTCACCTCGATGCCAAAACAGGTTAAAGTTCTCGATGTAATGCAATCCTCTGGACTCGCAGATGTTGGGTAGCCACGTGTTCAACTGAAGCAGTCGGCTGAATTTATTCACTTTGCTGTCCGTGATTGGGGGGGGGTCCACTAATAAACGTGGGTAACCCCACTTTATGGAGTCTCTCAAAGAGTGCAAGAAAGTCTTCTTTCAAGATTTCAGACTGTTGATTTCTGATGTCCACTGCACCCACGTGAACGATCAGCTGTTTCACTCCCTGGTTCGTAGCTAGCTCCCAAGGTAGCGCCTGAGTGATGTCAGACACTGTAGCACTGGGGTAGCTGCTTGTTATTATCTGCTTACAGTTTATGTTAGATACGGCCCCGTCTCCTAGCAGCAGCGTATCTTTGACCTTGACGCTTGGCACAGTTTTTCGGCCAGGCTGCCTCCCTGCTTTGACATCATCCCCATTTTTATGTGACAGTGGTAAGAATCTGTTGGTTAACTTTATTCCGGGTGATGTAATTAGTCTTTCATTCCGAACATTTTGACGTCTCTTTGGTTTAGCACCAAGATTACGGTCAAGCCTCGGAGAAGACACAGTGTCATTTAGCTTTAGGTTGTGAGGAGCAGTCTTTTCACCCCTTTCTTTGGAAGTAAAAGTGGATTTCTTACCACTGGAGATCACTGGAAGAGTATCATGAAGTCCTTTTTCTGTTTCTAGGGTGAAAATCCATTCTTGTAGTGCACAAATTTGTTGTTTGTAAATCCGACAGTTTTCGCAGGGAGACTCTGTTTGGGTTACTCCTTCGGTCATGTTGAAAACTTGTCGCTGAGTCGTCAGATACGTTTTTAAAAAAGAAAAAAAATGATTAAGAAGTCTTGGTTTACTTAAAAGAAAGAAACAAAATCATATCCAAGACTGGCAGAAAAAAAGTCAAATGAAAGTAAAATGATTAAAAGGCAGATAAAAGCATAAGCAGCAGGAGAGAGCAAAGAGACGTCTGCACTCTTCAGAAGCAGGAAGCAGCCTGAAAATGAACACTTCATGCATAACTCCTGTATTTTTTGGAAAACTGAGTGAAATCCACCTGTAACTTAAAGTTTATGCATCTTTCTTTGCTTTCAAGTTGAAACTTGACTGAAAACTCACTTTGAACAAAAGTTATGGCTGTTTTGTATCACAGGTCACAAATAGTGTTTTCTAAGCGTGAGAAGGCAAAAATGAACACTTCATGCATAATTCCTGTATTTTGAGGAAAACTGAGTGAAATTCACCTGTAACTTAAAGTCCATGCATCTTTCTATGCTTTCAGGTTGAAACTTGACTGAAAACTCACTTTGAACAAAAGTTATGGCTGTTTTGTATCACAGGTCACAAATAGTGTTTTCTCAGTGAGAGAAGGCCAAAATGAACACTTCATGCATAACTCCTGTAATTTGAGGAAAAATGCCTGAAATCCACCTCTAACTTAAAGTCCATTCATCTTTTTAAGCTTTCAGGTTGAAACTTGACTGAAAACTCACTTTGAACAAAAGTTATAGCTGTTTTGTATCACAGGTCACAAATAGTGTTTTCTCAGCGAGAGAAGGCCAAAATGAACACTTCATGCATAAGTCCTGGATTTTGAGGAAAACTCACTGAAATCAAGCTGTAACTTCAAGTTTATGCATCTTTCTATGCTTTCAGGTTGAAACTTGACTGAAAACTCACTTTGAACAAAAGTTATGGCTGTTTTGTATAAAAGATCAAAAATAGCGTATATCAAGCGAGAGAAGGAAAAAATGAACATTTCATGCAAAACTCCTGTATTTTGAGAAGAACTGCATGAAATCCACCTCTGACTTCAAGTTTATGCATCGTTCTGTGCTTTCAGGTTGAAACTTGACTGAAAACTCACTTTGAACAAAAGTTATGGCTGTTTTGTATCACAGGTCACAAATAGTGTTTTCTCAGCGAGAGAAGGCCAAAATGAACACTTCATGCATAAGTCCTGGATTTTGAGGAAAACTGCGTGAAATCCACCTGTAACTTCTCTTTTATGCATCTTTCTATGCTTTCAGGTGGAAACTTGACTGAAAACTCACTTTGAACAAAATTTATGGCTGTTTCGTATCACATGTCACAAATAGCGTTTTCACAGCGAGAGAAGCCCAAAATGAACATTTCATGCAAAACTCCTGTATTTTGAGGAAAACTGCCTGAAATCCACCTGTAACTTCAAGTTTATGCATCTTTCTATGCTTTCAGGTTGAAACTTGACTGAAAACTCACTTTGAACAAAAGTTATGGCTGTTTTGTATAAAAGATCAAAAATAGCGTATATAAAGCGAGAGAAGGCCAGAATGAACACTTCATGCATAACTCCGGGATTTTGAGGAAAACTGCGTGAAATCCACCTGTAACTTCTCTTTTATGCATCTTTCTATGCTTTCAGGTGGAAACATGACTGAAAACTCACTTTGAACAAAAGTTCTGCCTGTTTTGTATCACAGGTCACAAATAGTGTTTTCACAGCGAGAGAAGGCCAAAATGAACACTTCATGCATCACTCCTGTATTTTGTGGAAAACTGAGTGAAATCCACGTGTAACCTCAAGTTTATGCATCT
Source organism: Aulostomus chinensis (assembly GCF_037954235.1). Lineage (NCBI taxonomy): Eukaryota > Metazoa > Chordata > Actinopteri > Syngnathiformes > Aulostomidae > Aulostomus > Aulostomus chinensis. The sequence continues at coordinate 105,962 of NW_028234182.1, forward strand.
TTCTATGCTTTCAGGTTGAAACTTGACTGAAAACTCACTTTGAACAAAAATTATGGCTGTTTTGTATAAAAGATCAAAAATAGCGTATATCAAGCGAGAGAAGGAAAAAATGAACATTTCATGCAAAACTCCTGTATTTTGAGAAGAACTGCATGAAATCCACCTCTGACTTCAAGTTTATGCATCGTTCTGTGCTTTCAGGTTGAAACTTGACTGAAAACTCACTTTGAACAAAAGTTATGGCTGTTTTGTATCACAGGTCACAAATAGTGTTTTCTCAGCGAGAGAAGGCCAAAATGAACACTTCATGCATAACAACTGTATTTTCAGGAAAACTGCATGAAATCAACCTGTAACTTCAAGTTTATGCATCTTTCTATGTTTTCAGGTTGAAACTTGACAGAAAACTTACATTGAAAAAAAAAATAATGGCTGTTTTTTATTATCACAGGTCACAAATAGCGTTTTCTCAGCGAGAGAAGGCCAAAATGAACACTTAATACATAACTCCTAGTTTTTTTTTGGAAAACTGCCTGAAATCCACCTGTAACTTCAAGTTTATGCATCTTTCTAAGCTTTCAGGTTGAAACTTGACTGAAAACTCACTTTGAAATGAAGTTATGTCTGTTTGGTATCACAGGTCACAAAAAGTGTTTTCACAGCGAATGAAGACCAAAATGAATAATTCATACACAACTCCTTTATTTTGAGGAAAACTGCATGAAATCCACCTGTAACTTCTCTTTTTTGCATCTTTCTATGCTTTCAGGTTGAAACTTGACTGAAAACTCACTTTGAACAAAAGTTATGGCTGTTTTGTGTCACAGATCCCAAATAGTGTTTTCTCAGCGAGAGAAGGCCAAAATGAACACTTCATGCATAACTCCTGTATTTTGAGGAAAACTGAGTGAAATCCACCTGTAACTTCTCTTTTACGCATCTTTCTATGCTTTCAGGTTGAAACTTGACTGAAAACTCACTTTGAACAAAAGTTATGGCTGTTTTGTGTCACAGGTCCCAAATAGAGTTTTCTCAGCGAGAAAAGGTCAAAATGAACACTTCATGCAGAACTCCTGTATTTTGAGGAAAACTAAGTTAAATCCACCTGTAACTTCACGTGTATTCATCTTTCTAAGCTTTCAGGTTGTAACTTAACTGAAAACTCACTTTGAACAAAAGTTATGGCTGGTTTGTATCACAGGTCACAAATAGTGTTTTCACAGCGAGAGAAGGCCAAAATGAACACTTCATGCATAACTCCTGTATTTTTTGAAAACTGAGTGAAATGCACCTGTAATTTCAAGTTTATGCGTCTTTCTATACTTTCAGGTCAAAACTTGACTGAAAACTCACTTTGAACAAAAGTTATGGCTGTTTTGTATCACAGGTCACAAATAGCCTTTTCTCAGCGAGAGAAGGCCGAAATGACCACTTTATGCAGAACTCCAGTATTTTGAAGAAAACTAAGTGAAATCAACGTGTCATGTCAAGGTAATGTAATTTTCATTATATCCAGGTTGAAACTTGTCTGAAAACTCACTTTGAACAAAAGTTATGGCTGTTTTGTATCACAGGTCACAAATAGCGTTTTTTCATCGACAGAAGGCCAAAATGAACACTGCATGCATAACTCCTTCATTTTTTGGAAAACTGCATGAAATACACTTTTTCACTTCAAGTTAATGCATCTTTCTATGCTTTCAGGTTGAAACTTGACTGAAAACTTACATTGAAAAAAAATAATGGCTGTTTTTTATTATCACAGGTCACAAATAGCGTTTTCTGAGCGAGAGAAGGCCAAAATGAACACTTCATGCTTAACTCCTGTATTTTCAGGAAAACTGCATGAAATCCACCTGTAACTTCAAGTTTATGCATCTTTCTATGCTTTCAGGTTGAAACTTGACTGAAAACTCACTTTGAACTAAAGTTTTGGCTGTTTTTTTATTATCACAGGTCACAAATAGCGTTTTCTCAGCGAGAGAAGGCCAAAATGAACACTTCATGCAGAACTCCTGTATTTTGATGAAAACTCACTGAAATCCACCTGTAACTTCAAGTTTATGCATCTTTCTATGCTTTCAGGTGGAAACTTGACTGAAAACTCACTTTGAAGAAAAGTTATGGCTGTTTTGTATCACAGGTCACAAATAGTGTTTTCTCAGCGAGAGAAGGCCAAAATGAAAACTTCATGCAGAACTCCTGTATTTTGAGGAAAACTGCCTGAAATCCACCTCTAACTTCTCTTTTATGCATCTTTCTATGCTTTCAGGTTGAAACTTGACTGAAAACTCACTTTGAACAAAAGTTATGGCTATTTTGTATGACAGGTCACAAATAGCGTTTTCTCAGCGAGAGAAAGCCAAAATGAACATTTCATGCATAACTCCTGTATTTTGAGGAAAACTGCATGAAATCCACCTCTGATTTCACTTTTATGCATCTTTCTATGCATTCAGGTTGAAACTTGACTGAAAACTCACTTTAAACAAAAGTTATGGCTGTTTTGTATCACAGGTCACAAATAGTGTTTTCTCAGCGAGAGAAGGCCAAAATGAACAATTCATGCATAACTCCTGTATTTTGAGGCAAACTGAGTGAAATCCACCTCTAACTTAAAGATTATGCATCTTTCTATGCTTTCAGGTTGAAACTTGCTTGAAAACTCACTTTGAACAAAAGTTATGGCTGTTTTTTATCACAGGTCACAAATAGCGTTTTCTCAGCGAGAGAAGGCCAAAATTAACATTTTATGTATAACTCCTGTATTTTGAGGAAAACTGCATACAATCCACCTGTAACTTCACTTTTATGCATAATTCTATGCTTTCAGGTTTAAACTTGACTGAAAACTCACTTTGAAAAAAAGTTATGGCTGTTTTGTATCACAGGTCACAAAAAGCGTTTTCTCAGCGAGAGAAGGCCAAAATGAACACTTCATGCATAACTCCTGTATTTTGAGGAAAACTGCCTAAAATCCACCTCTAACTTAAAGATTATGCATCTTTCTATGCTTTCAGGTTGAAACTTGACTGAAAACTCACTTTGAACAAAAGTTATGGCTGTTTTGTATCACAGGTCACAAATAGTGTTTTCTCAGCGAGAGAAGGCCAAAATGAACACTTCATGCATAACTCCTGTATTTTGAGTAAAGCTTCCAGAAATCCACCTGTAACTCCAAATTTATGCATCTTTCTATGGTCTCAGGTTGAAACTTGACTGAAAACTAACTTTGAACAAAAGTTATGGCTGTTTTGTATCACAGGTCACAAATAGCGTTTTCTCAGCAAGAGAAGGCCAAAATGAACACTTCATGCTTAACTCCTGTATTTTTAGGAAAACTGCATGAAATCCACCTTTAACTTCAAGTTTATGCATCTTTCTATGCTTTCAGGTGGAAACTTGACTGAAAACTCACTTTGAAGAAAAGTTATGGCTGTTTTGTATCACAGGTCACAAATAGTGTTTTCTCAGCGAGAGAAGGCCAAAATGAACACTTCATGCATAACTCTTGTATTTTGAGGAAAACTCACTGAAATCCACCTGTAACTTCAAGGTTATGCATCTTTCTATGCTTTCAGGTAAAAACCTGACAGAAAACTCAATTTGAACAAAAGCTATGGCATTTTTGTATCACAGGTCACAAATAGTGTTTCCTCAGCGAGAGAAGGCCAAAATGAAAACTTCATGCAGAACTCCTGCATTTTGAGGAAAACTGCCTGAAATCCACCTCTAACTTCTCTTTTCTGCATCTTTTTATGCTTTCAGGTTGAAACTTGACTGAAAACTCACTTTGAACAAAAGTTATGGCTGTTTTGTATCACAGGTCACAAATAACGTTTTCTAAGCGAGAGAAGGCCAAAATGAACACTTCATGCATAACTCTTGTATTTTGAGGAAAACTGCCTGAAATCCACCTCTAACTTCAAGTTTATGCATCTTTCTATGCTTTCAGGTTGAAACTTGACTTAAAACTCACTTTAAACAAAAGTTATGGCTGTTTTGTATCACAGGTCACAAATAGTGTTTTCTCAGCGAGAGAAGCCCAAAATGAACACTTCATGTATAACTCTTGTATTTTGAGGAAAACTGCTTGAACTCCACCTCTAACTTTAAGTTTATGCATCTTTCTATGCTTTCAGGTTGAAACTTGACTGAAAACTCACTTTGAACAAAAGTTATGGCTATTTTGTATGACAGGTCACAAATAGCGTTTTCTCAGCGAGAGAAAGCCAAAATGAACATTTCATGCATAACTCCTGTATTTTGAGGAAAACTGCATGAAATCCACCTCTGATTTCACTTTTATGCATCTTTCTATGCATTCAGGTTGAAACTTGACTGAAAACTCTCTTTAAACAAAAGTTATGGCTGTTTTGTATCACAGGTCACAAATAGTGTTTTCTCAGCGAGAGAAGGCCAAAATTAACAATTCATGCATAACTCCTGTATTTTGAGGCAAACTGAGTGAAATCCACCTCTAACTTAAAGTTTATGCATCTTTCTATGCTTTCAGGTTGAAACTTGCTTGAAAACTAACTTTGAACAAAAGTTATGGCTGTTTTGTATCACAGGTCACAAATAGTGTTTCCTCAGCGAGAGAAGGCCAAAATGAAAACTTCATGCAGAACTCCTGTATTTTGAGGAAAACTGCCTGAAATCCACCTCTAACTTCTCTTTTCTGCATCTTTCTATGCTTTCAGGTTGAAACTTGACTGAAAACTCACTTTGAACAAAAGTTATGTCTGTTTTGTATCACAGGTCACAAATAACGTTTTCTAAGCGAGAGAAGGCCAAAATGAACACTTCATGCATAACTCCTGTATTTTGAGGAAAACTGCCTGAAATCCACCTGTAACTTCAAGTTTATGCATCTTTCTATGCTTTCAGGTTGAAACTTGACTTAAAACTCACTTTAAACAAAAGTTATGGCTGTTTTGTATCACAGGTCACAAATAGTGTTTTCTCAGCGAGAGAAGCCCAAAATGAACACTTCATGTATAACTCTTGTATTTTGAGGAAAACTGCTTGAACTCCACCTCTAACTTCAACTTTATGCATCTTTCTATGCTTTCAGGTTGAAACTTGACGGAAAACTCACTTTGAACAAAAGTTATGGCTGTTTTGTATCATAGGTCACAAATAGCGTTTTCTCAGCGAGAGAAGGCCAAAATGAACACTTCATGAATAACTCTTGTATTTTGAGGAAAACTTCCTGAAATCCACCTGTAACTTCAAGTTTATGCATCTTTCTATGCTTTCAGGTTGAAACTTGATTGAAAACTCACTTTGAATAAAAGTTATGGCTTTTTTGTATCACAGGTCACAAATAGTGTTTTCTCAGCGAGAGAAGGCCAAAATGAACACTTCATGCATAACTCCTTTATTTTGAGGAAAACTGCCTGAAATCAACCTCTAACTTCTCTTTTTTGCATCTTTCTATGCTTTCAGGTTGAAACTTGACTGAAAACTCACTTTGAACAAAAGTTATGGCTGTTTTGTATCACAGGTCACAAATATTTTTTTTTCAGCGAGAGTAGCCCAAAATGAGCACTTCATGCATAACTCCTGTATTTTGAGGAAAACTGCCTGAAATCCACCTCTAACTTCAAGTTCATGCATCTTTCTATGCTTTCAGGTTGAAACTTGACTGAAAATTCACTTTGAACAAAAGTTATGGCTGTTTTGTGTCACAGGTCACAAATAGTGTTTTCTCAGCGAGAGAAGGCCAAAATGAACACTTCATGCATAACTCCTGTATTTTGAGGAAAACTGCTTGAACTCCACCTCTAACTTCAAGTTTATGCATCTTTCTATGCTTTCAGGTTAAAACTTGTCTGAAAACTGACTTTGAACAAAAGTTATGGCTTTTTTGTATCACAGGTCACAAATAGTGTTTTCTCAGCGAGAGAAGGCCAAAATGAACACTTCATGCATAACTCCTGTATTTTGAGGAAAACTGCCTGAAATCCACCTCTAACTTCAAGTATGTACATCTTTCTATGCTTTCAGGTTGAAACTTGACTGAAAACTCACTTCAAACAAAATTTATGGCTTTTTTGTATCACAGGTCACAAATAACGTTTTCTCAGCGAGAGAAGGCCAAAATGAACACTTCATGCATAACTCCTGTATTTTGAGGAAACTGAGTGAAATCCACCTCTAACTTGAAGTCTATGCATCTTTCTATGCTTTCAGGTTGAAACTTGATTGAAAACTCACTTTGAAAAAAAGTTATGATAGTTTTGTATCATAGGTCACAAATAGTGTTTTCTCAGCGAGACAAGGTCAAAATGAACACTTCATGCATAACTCCTGTATTTTCAGGAAAACTGAGTGAAATCCACCTCTAACTTAAAGTCTATGCATCTTTCTATGCTTTCAGGTTGAAACTTGACTGAAAACTCACTTTGAAGAAAAGTTATGGCTGTTTTGTGTCACAGGTCACAAATAGCGTTTTCTCAGCGAGAGAAGGCAAAAGTGAACACTTCATGCATAACTCCTGTATTTTGATGAAAACTCACTGAAATCAAGCTGTAACTTCAAGTTTATGCATCTTTCTATGCTTTCAGGTTGAAACTTGACTGAAAACTCACTTTGAAGAAAAGTTATGGCATTTTTGTATCACAGGTCACAAATAGTGTTTTCTCAGCGAGAGAAGGCCAAAATGAACACTTCATGCATAACTCCAGTATTTTGAGGAAAACTGTGTGAAATCCACCTGTTACTTCTCTTTTATGCATCTTTCTATGCTTTCAGGTTGAAACTTGACTGAAAACTCATTTTGAACAAAAGTTATGGCTGTTTTGTGTCGCAGGTCACAAATAGTGTTTTCTCAGCGAAAGAAGGCCAAAATGAACACTTCATGCATAACTCCTGTATTTTGAGGAAAACTCACTTAAATCAAGCTGTAACTTCAAGTTTATGCATCTTTCTATGCTTTCAGGTTGAAACTTGACTGAAAACTCACTTTGAACAAAAGTTATGGCTGTTTTTTGTCGCAGGTCACAAATAGCATTTTCTCAGCGAGAGAAGGCCAAAATGAACACTTCATGCAGAACTCCTGTATTTTGATGAAAACTCACTGAAATACACCTGTTAAGGTCTCAGTAGACTATTGAAATTTTGTTGTTTAGAGCCCCCTTGTGGGTGTTATTAGTTTTTAAAGTTAATGCTACATCTTTTCCGGTTTAGACAGGAAGTTGTCAGAAGCAGCAAATGAAGGACATGTGCAGCTAGCGTAACAGTGTTAGCTCCTTTCATCTGTCCGCATCCTTTCATAGCCATTGTTTAGACGCAATATCTGTAAGTATTATTTTTTATAAGGTTTATATTAATGCTTAGAGAGTGGTATTTGCGAGATTATTCTGTAATTTATGTTATTTGGAAACGCTTTAAGTGACATGAAGGCTGATAGAGAAAATGCTTTGTACTCATCCTGTTGCTTACATTTGTATTGGACACATGTATAATATCCGTATTTGTAATATTTGTGTTACAGTTTCACACTGATGTTCAGTAAACTGCCAAAACAAGTTCCGACTTCTACTGGTGTTATTGGACTCTGTGTTTATCTGACTGGGTAACCTAACTGGTGGTGAGACCAGTACAGTGAAAAGACAGCCACACGATAGGCTGTGAAGAAAGGAGAGCCGTGAGGATTCTTCGCCCAACACATGGTTAGCAAGCATACTGCCTCTGCTGTCTCAATCCCACTACTCAAGCTAAGTATTTGCTTCGATATACAACACCATCATGTCTTCGCGTGAGGAAGCATCTCCGCATGGAGATAATCATTCTATGTCATCTAAATGGAGAAAATCAAAAGGCTCTTCAATCTCCAGTTCCAACATGATGGTCGTTCAAGCAAGGGCTAGAGCAGAAGCAGCAAAAGCCAGAGCTGCCTTCGCAGATAGAGAAATAGAGTTAAAGGTTGAAACAGCTCGCATTAAAGCCACCTTAGAAGCTATGCAAGACCAAAAGGAAGCCGATGCTGCCTTAGCTAAAGCGGAGATTCTGGAAGCAGGCTTGCTCGAGATAGGCTTGATGGAAGCAGAAAGAGTTTCTACACCAGTTCCTCTCAAGCAACGACTTCAGCGCACAGCTAACTACGTGTACGATCAAACTAGGGTCAAATCCATTCTTCAGCCAGCTGGATCAGATGACAAAGAGTCAGGTTTCCTTCCGCTTCCAGCCGCTGGTCGAGCACCATTCCAAGCTGGTGCTGTTCAACATAGTCAACAGTCCAAGGTTCAAGGTGAATTTCTCCCTCAGCGACTAACCACTCCACAACAGCAGGGGTGCGACAGCCAGTATTCAGGACACAGCTCTCAGCCTGTGGTTCCTCAGCCTGGTCCCCAGCCGCAGCCTGGAGACAGACCACAGGAGCGATATAGGCGACAGCCTGACACCTACCAACCCTACTACAACCCCTTTGTGCCAGCTAGTCCAAGCACCCAAACCACCACTCTTGACCTTGTCAAATGTATGACCCGTTCCCAGCTGGTAACTACAGGGTTAACGGCCTTCGATGATAAGCCAGAAAACTATTGGGCCTGGAAATCATCCTTCCAGGGTGCCATTGCCAAACTAGACCTCTCATCAAGAGAAGAGCTCGACATACTCATCAAGTGGCTTGGGAAACAATCGTCCGAGCATGCGCGCAGGATAAAGGCTGTCAATATGAGAGACCCGTTTAGAGGCTTAGTAATGATTTGGGAAAGACTGGAAGAAACGTACGGCTCACCTGAGGCAATTGAAAGTGCTCTCTTCTCTAGGCTGGAAACCTTTCCTAAGGTCTCGTACAAAGACCCACATAAACTCCAAGAATTAGCAGATCTATTGATGGAAGTTGAAGCTGCGAAGGGGGATGGCATCCTGACTGGGCTTTCATACCTAGATACTTCCAGAGGCGTCTGCCCAATCGTGGAGAAGCTCCCATTTGGCATACAGGAAAAGTGGAAGTCAGTGGGTTCTACATACAAGTCGCGAAACAAGGTTCCTTTTCCATCTTTTAGTGTGTTTGTGGACTTCATCTGGACTGAAGCTAGAACACAAACAGACCCCAGCTTTAACACCACGTCCTTCCAATCCGCAAAAAGAGACAAGCCAGACAAGTCTGTTCGGACGCCCATCACAGTCCACAAGACCCAAGTTTCACCTCCAGAGAAAAAAGGAGATCAGAAAAGAGAGATGAATCTTGCCAAACATTGTCCAATTCATGATAAGCCCCATACACTGCGGAAGCGCCGCACCTTCAGAGAGAAGAGTTACGAAGATCGCAAACAGTTTCTGAAAGAGCGTTCTATATGTTTTAGATGCTGCTCATCCACAAGTCACTTTGCCAAGGATTGCCAAGTGGAAATACAGTGCAAGGAATGTGAAAGTACTCAGCACATTTCAGCACTTCATCCAGGCCCAGTACCTTCGAGGTCAAGGTCAGATCCTACTGTTTCAGAGAACGGTGGGGAGTCTGACAAAGGTGATGACGAGGAGGTGACCTCTAAGTGCACTGAAGTGTGTGGAGACGGAGTGAGCGAGAGAGCATGCTCAAAGATATGCCTCGTCAACGTGTTTCCCAAGGGACATCATGAAAGGTCGAAACGTATGTATGCCATTCTAGACGACCAGAGCAATCGTTCCTTGGTAAGGTCCGAATTCTTTAAGCTCTTTGACATTACAGGAGACAAACAACCTTACACGCTGAAGACGTGCGCAGGACGCAAGCAAACAGCCGGCAGAAGGGCCTGTGGGTTCATGGTTGAGTCAGTGGATGAGAAGATTAGTCTACCACTTCCAACACTTCTGGAATGTAACCAGGTCCCAAAAAAACGTTCTGAGATCCCCACTTCAAACGCAGCTCTTCACCACAGCCACCTGAAACGTATCGCCGGAGAAATTCCTCCCCTCGATCCAGAAGCCGACATCCTCCTGCTATTGGGAAGAGACATTTTACGAGTGCATAAGGTGAGGGAGCAAATTAATGGTCCACATGATGCCCCCTTTGCTCAAAGACTGGACTTAGGGTGGGTCATCATCGGTGACGTGTGCCTTAGAGGTGCACACAGACCATCTCAAGTGAAAGCCTTCAAGACCTGCATCCTGGAAAATGGTCGTCCCACTTACCTCGAGCCATGCACTAGTAAGGTCCACATAAAGGAGAATTTCATCTGCCGGCCCCTCAGCACAAACCTTACTACATGTCACTCACTGATAGACACCAGTGAGAGTCTGGGCCAGTCAGTCTTCCACCACTCAGCCAAGGACCACCAACTTGCGCCATCGATGGAGGATTTGAGTTTCCTTCAGTTGATGGAGGATGAGTGCTATCAGGACAGCTCTAAAAGCTGGGTTGCACCTCTGCCTTTCCGTTCTCCAAGGCGACGGCTACCCAACAACAGAGACTATGCCTACCAGCGCCTCTCTTCACTTCGCCGGACTCTAGAAAAACGGCCAAAGATGAGGGCACAGTACCTAGAGTTTATGGAGAAGCTGCTCATCAACCAGCATGCTGAAGTCGCTCCACCGCTTCCTGAAGGCCAAGAGTGCTGGTTCCTCCCATCATTTGGGGTCTATCATCCCAGGAAACCGGAGCAGATTCGCGTGGTCTTTGATTCAAGCGCTCCTTTCGAAGGGATATCTCTGAATGACGTGCTGCTTACTGGACCTGATCTCAACAACAGCCGACTGGGGGTACTGTTGAGGTTCCGGAAGGAACTTGTGGCTGTTACCGCAGACATTCAGCACATGTTTCATTGTTTCGTGGTACGGGAGGACCATAGGGATTATCTCCGCTTCTTGTGGTACCGTGACAACAATCCAAACAATGACATTATAGATTACCGCATGCGTGTGCACGTTTTCGGCAACAGCCCATCCCCCGCAGTTGCGATCTACGGCCTCAGAAGAGCAGCCAAGCAAGGAGAGGCAGAGTTTGGCAGCGATGCCAGACAGTACGTAGAGCGAGACTTCTACGTTGATGACGGACTGAAGTCCTTCTCTACAGAAGCAGAAGCCATCTGTGTCATCAAGCGAGCTCAGCAAATGCTTGCAGCATCTAACGTTCCGCTACACAAGATAGCTTCCAACAGACCTGCAGTCATCACGGCTTTTCCTCCTGAAGACCGTGCAAAAGAAATCCAAGACTTAAACCTGTTCTCTGATGATCTACCTCTGCAGCGAAGTCTTGGAGTATCTTGGAACATCGCCACAGACACATTCACTTTTCAGATCTCGGACAACGAGAAGCCATACACGCGAAGAGGAGTTTTGTCGACGGTCAACCGCCTGTACGATCCTCTCGGCTTTCTGGCACCCGTCACTATACGAGGCAGACTTCTACTCCGCGACCTCTCTAAGCAAGCTGAGGACTGGGACACACCGCTTCCGGATGACATGAAAGGGGAATGGACGGCGTGGAAAACCTCCCTTCAAGATCTTCAAGCACTCCGGATACCACGGGCTTACTCATCATTCTCGTTCTCTGATGCTCGAGATAAAGAGCTATTTGTCTTCTCAGATGCTTCTGTTCAGGCCATTTCAGCAGTGGCTTATTTGAAACTAACTAGGGAGGATGGCAAAAGCGAAGTCAGTTTCGTCTTTGGGAAGGCTAAATTGGCACCTCAACCAGAGATTACAGTTCCTAGGTTGGAGTTATGCGCAGCAGTTCTTGCAGTTGAAGTTGCAGAGCTGGTGGTTGAAGAAATGGCCCTGAGGTTCGACCACACCACTTATTATACTGACAGCAAAGTGGTGCTGGGATATATTCACAACCAAGCAAGGCGGTTCTACGTCTATGTGAATAACCGAGTCCAGCGGATCCGACAGTCTTCTTCTCCAGAACAGTGGCGATACGTTCCCACAGAACATAACCCAGCCGACCATGGGTCCAGGTCAGTCGCTGCTGTCTCCCTTAGTGCCATGACTTGGTTGTCTGGACCAGCCTTTCTCCAGAACTCATCTCTGCACTTCTCTGAATCTGAAGAAACTTTTGACCTCATCAACTCTGACGCTGATGCCGAAGTTCGTCCACTGATCACAGCTAGCGCCACAGAAGTTTCAAAGGGTTTAATGAATAATAGGAAGTTTGAGCGTTTCTCTGCATGGAGCACACTCATGACAGCAATTGCCCGTCTGATACACATAGCTCTTTCCTTTGCTCAGTCTGCACCAGACAACACCTGCCATGGATGGCACATCTGTCGTGCAGGCCCTACTGAAGAAGAGCTTAAGAAAGCGAAGATCCTCGTGATCAAAAGTGTGCAGCATGAGTGTTTCCGGAAAGAACTGGACTGCATTGCAAGGGGACTGAATCTTCCATCTCAAAGCAGCTTAAGAAAGCTACGTCCCATCATTGACAGTAGTGGATTGCTGAGAGTGGGAGGCCGCATATCCCAGTCTGACTTTAGAATGGATGAAACCAACCCCATCATTATTCCTGGTCAACATCACGTGGCGACCCTGCTTGTGCGTCAACACCATGATGCTGTGAAGCATCAGGGTAGACATTTTACAGAGGGCGCCATCCGTGCTGCTGGATTCTGGATTGTTGGAGCAAAAGGGTGCATCAGAAGTATCCTCTTCAAATGTGTCACATGCAGAAAGCTTTGCAGTAAAACAGAACACCAACAGATGGCTGATCTGCCAGCGGAGCGTCTTCAAGCAGCACCACCCTTTACCTACGTAGGGGTGGACATCTTCGGGCCATGGGGAGTAGTCTCACGCCGCACCAGAGGTGGACACGCCAACAGCAAACGGTGGGCTGCATTGTTCTGCTGCATGTGTACAAGGGCTGTGCACATAGAGGTCATTGAGAGCATGACTGCTAGCAGCTTCATAAACGCCCTGAGAAGATTCTTCGCAATCCGAGGTCCTGCGAAGCAGATCCACTCTGACCGTGGCACTAATTTCATTGGTGCTTGCCATGAGCTGAACATGGATGCCTCAAGTTGCAGTTCGGACATTGTGGGGAAGTATCTTCAGAAGCAGCAGTGCAAATGGGTTTTCAACCCGCCCCATTCATCCCATATGGGCGGCGTATGGGAGCGGATGATCGGGATCGCCCGTCGCATCCTCGACTGGATGCTTCTCCAAAGTGGACAATCTCGCCTTACGCATGAGGTGCTGACAACATTCATGGCTGAGGTCACAGCCGTGATCAGTTCAAGGCCCCTCATTCCTGTGTCTTCGGACCCAGAAGCACCACTTATCTTGACTCCAGCTGTGCTGCTGACGCAAAAAAACGGCGTCCCTCCACCTCCGCCAGGAGACTTTGGGACAGTGAATCTCTTCAAATTGGAATGGAAACGTGTTCAGAACCTGGCAGAGACCTTTTGGAACAGGTGGCGTCGGGAATATTTGAACACACTACAGTGCAGACGCAAGTGGCAAGATAAAAGTCCCAATCTCAAGGAGGGAGATGTGGTCTTGATGAAGGATAACCAGGCCAAAAGGAACGAGTGGCCAATGGCCATCATCGAGAAAGTTTCACCAAGCCAAGATGGAAGAGTAAGGAAAGTGGACATTAGACTCTTCAAAGACGGAGCCCAAAAGGTCTTTTCTCGACCTGTTACAGAAGTGGTCCTTCTTCTGTCTCCTGAGACCGCTTTGAGAAGGGTAAAGTTTGTGGGGTCGTTAAAAGACCCCAGGTGGGGAGTGTTAAGGTCTCAGTAGACTATTGAAATTTTGTTGTTTAGAGCCCCCTTGTGGGTGTTATTAGTTTTTAAAGTTGATGCTACATCTTTTCCGGTTTAGACAGGAAGTTGTCAGAAGCAGCAAATGAAGGACATGTGCAGCTAGCGTAACAGTGTTAGCTCCTTTCATCTGTCCGCATCCTTTCATAGCCATTGTTTAGACGCAATGTCTGTAAGTATTATTTTTATAAGGTTTATATTAATGCTTAGAGAGTGGTATTTGCGAGATTATTCTGTAATTTATGTTATTTGGAAACTCTTTAAGTGACATGAAGGCTGATAGAGAAAATGCTTTATACTCATCCTGTTACTTACATTTGTATTGGACACATGTATAATATCCGTATTTGTAATATTTGTGTTACAGTTTCACACTGATGTTCAGTAAACGGCCAAAACAAGTTCCGACTTCTACTGGTGTTATTGGACTCTGTGTTTATCTGACTGGGTAACCTAACTGGTGGTGAGACCAGTACACCACCTGTAACTTCAAGTTTATGCATCTTTCTATGCTTTCAGGTTGAAACTTGACTGAAAACTCACTTTGAACAAAAGTTATGTCATTTTTTTATCAAAGATCACAAATAGTGTTTTCTCAGCGAGAGAAGGCCAAAATGAACACTTCATGCATAACTCCTGTATTTTGAGGAAAACTCACTGAAATCAAGCTGTAACTTCAAGTTTATGCATCTTTCTATAGTTTCAGGTTGAAACTTGACTGAAAACTCACTTTGAACAAAATTTATGGCTGTTTTGTGTCGCAGGTCACAAATAGCGTTTTCTCAGCGAGAGAAGGCCAAAATGAACACTTCATGCATAACTCCTGTATTTTGATGAAAACTCACTGAAATCCACCTGTAACTTCAAGTTTATGCATCTTTCTATGCTTTCAGGTTGAAACTTGACTGAAAACTCACTTTGAACAAAAGTTATGGCTGTTTTGTATCACAGGTCACAAATAGCATTTTCTCAGTGAGAGAGGGCAAGAATGAACACTTCATGCAGAACTCCTGTATTTTGATGAAAACTCACTGAAATCAAGCTGTAACTTCAAGTTTATGCATCTTTCTATGCTTTCAGGTTGAAACTTGACTGACAACTCACTTTGAACAAAAGTAATGGCTGTTTTGTGTCGCAAGTCACAAATAGCGTTTTCTCAGCGAGAGAAGGCCAAAATGAACATTTCATGCAGAACTCCTGTATTTTGAGGAAAACTCACTGAAATCAAGCTTTAACTTCAAGTTCATGCATCTTTCTATGCTTTCAGGTTGAAACCTGACTGATACTTCACTTTGAACAAAACTTATGGCTGTTTTGTGTCACAGGTCACAAATAGCGTTTTCAGCGAGAGAAGGCCAAAATGAACACTTCATGCGGAACTCCTGTATTTTGATGAAAACTCACTGAAATCCACCTGTTACTTCAAGTTTATGCATCTTTCTATGCTTTCAGGTGGAAACTTGACTGAAAACACACTTTGAACAAAAGTTATGGCTGTTTTGTGTCACAGGTCACAAATAGTGTTTTCTCAGCGAAAGAAGGCCAAAATGAACACTTCATGCAGAACTCCTGTATTTTGAGGAAAACTGTATGAAATCCACCTGTAACTTCTCTTTTATGCATCTTTCTATGCTTTCAGGTTGAAACTTGACTGAAAACTCACTTTGAACAAAAGTTATGGCTGTTTTGTGTCGCAAGTCACAAATAGCGTTTTCTCAGCGAGAGAAGGCCAAAATGAACATTTCATGCAGAACTCCTGTATTTTGAGGAAAACTCACTGAAATCAAGCTTTAACTTCAAGTTTATGCATCTTTCTATGCTTTCAGGTTGAAACCTGACTGATACCTCACTTTGAACAAAACTTATGGCTGTTTTGTGTCACAGGTCACAAATAGCGTTTTCTAAGCAAGAGAAGGCCAAAATTAACACTTCATGCATAATTCCTTTATTTTGATGAAAACTCACTGAAATCAAGCTTTAACTTCAAGTTTATGTATCTTTCTATGCATTCAGGTTGAAACCTGACTGATAACTCACTTTGAACAAAAGTTATGTCTGTTTTGTGTCACAGGTCACAAATAGCGTTTTTTCAGCTACAGAAGGCCAAAATGAACACTTCATGCGGAACTCCTGTATTTTGATGAAAACTCACTGAAATCCACCTGTTACTTCAAGTTTATGCATCTTTCTATGCTTTCAGGTTGAAACTTGAATGAAAACTCACTTTGAACAAAAGTTATGGCTGTTTTGTGTCACAGGTCACAAATAGTGTTTTCTCAGCGAAAGAAGGCAAAAATGAACACTTCATGCAGAACTCCTGTATTTTGATGAAAACTCAATGAAGTCAAGCTGTAAATTCAAGTTGATGCATCTTTCTAAGCTTTCAGATTGAAACTTGACTGAAAACTCACTTTGAACAAAAGTTATGGCTGTGTTGTGTCGCAGGTCACAAATAGCGTTTTCTCAGCGAGAGAAGGCCAAAATGAACACTTCATGCATAACTCCTGTATTTTGAGGAAAACTCACTGAAATCCACTTGTAACTTCAAGTTTATGCACATTTCTATGCTTTCAGGTTGAAACTTGAGTGAAAACTCACTTTGAACAAAAGTTATGGCTGTTCAGTGTCGCAGGTCACAAATACCGTTTTCTCAGCGAGAGAAGGCCAAAATGAACACTTCATGCAGAACTCCTGTATTTTGATGAAAACTCACTGAAATCAAGCTGTAACTTCAAGTTTATGCATCTTTCTATGCTTTCAGGTTGAAACTTGACTGAAACCTCACTTTGAAGAAAAGTTATGGCATTTTTTTTATCACAGGTCACAAATAGTGTTTTCTCAGCGAGAGAAGGCCAAAATGAACACTTCATGCAGAACTCCTGTATTTTGATGAAAACTCACTGAAATCCACCTGTAACTTCAAGTTTATGCATCTTTCTTTGATTTCAGGTTGAAACTTGACTGAAAACTCACTTTGAACAAAAGTTATGGCTGTTTTGTGTTACAGGTCACAAATAGCGTTTTCTCAACGAGAGAAGGCCAAAATGAACACTTCATGCATAACTCCTGTATTTTGAGGAAAACTGTATGAAATCCACCTTTATCTTCTCTTTTATGCATCTTTCTATGCTTTCAGGTTGAAACTTGACTGAAAACTCACTTTGAACAAAAGTTAAGGCATTTTTGTATCACAGGTCACAAATAGCGTTTTCTCAGCAACAGAAGGCCAAAATGAACACTTCATGCATAACCCCTGTATTTTGAGGAAAACTCACTGAAATCAAGCAGTACCTTCAAGTTTATGCATCTTTCTATGCTTTCAGATTGATACTTGACTGAAAACTCACTTTGAACAAAAGTTATGGCTGTTTTGTGTCACAGGTCACAAATAGCGTTTTCTCAGCGAGAGAAGGCCAAAATGAAGACTTCATGCGGAACTCCTGTATTTTGAGGAAAACTCACTGAAATCCACCTTTAACTTCAAGTTTATGCATCTTTCTATGCTTTCAGGTTGAAACCTGACTGAAAACTCACTTTGAACAAAAGTTATGTCTGTTTTGTGTCACAGGTCACAAATAGCGTTTTTTCAGCATCAGAAGGCCAAAATGAACACTTCATGCATAACCACTTCATTTTGACGAAAACTCACTGAAATCAAGCTGTAACTTCAAGTTTATGCATCTTTCTATGCTTTCAGGTTGAAACTTGCCTGAAAACTCACTTTGAACAAAAGTTATGGTTGTTTTGTGTCGCAGGTCACAAATAGCGTTTTCTCAGCGAGAGAAGGCAAAAATGAACACTTCATGCATAACTCCTGTATTTTGATGAAAACTCACTGAAATCCACCTGTAACTTCAAGTTTATTCATCTTTCCATGCTTTCAGGTTGAAACTTGACTGAAACCTCACTTTGAAGAAAAGTTATGGCATTTTTTTTATCACAGGTCACAAATAGTGTTTTCTCAGCGAGAGAAGGCCAAAATGAACACTTCATGCAGAACTCCTGTATTTTGATGAAAACTCACTGAAATCAAGCTGTAACTTCAAGTTTATGCATCTTTCTATGTTTTCAGGTTGAAACTTGACTGAAAACTCACTTTGAACAAAAGTTATGGCTGTTTTTTTGTGTCACAGGTCACAAATAGCGTTTTCTCAGCGAGAGAAGGCCAAAATGAACACTTCATGCGGAACTCCTGTATTTTGATGAAAACTCACTGAAATCAAGCTGTAACTTCAAGTTTATGCATCTTTCTATGCTTTCAAGTTGAAACTTGACTGAAAACTCACTTCGAAGAAAAATTATGGCATTTTATTATCACAGGTCACAAATAGTGTTTTCTCAGCAACAGAAGGCCAAAATGAACACTTCATGCAGAACTCCTGTATTTTGATGAAAACTCACTGAAATCCACCTGTAACTTCAAGTTTATGCATCTTTCTATGCTTTCAGGTTGAAACTTGACTGAAAACTCACTTTGAACAAAAGTTATGGCTGTTTTGTGTCGCAGGTCACAAATAGCGTTTTCTCAGCGAGAGAAGGCCAAAATGAAGACTTCATGCATAACTCCTGTATTTTGAGGAAAACTCACTGAAATCAAGCTGTAACTTCAAGTTTATTCATCTTTCTATGCTTTCAGGTTGAAACTTGACTGAAAACTCACTTTGAACAAAAGTTATGGCTGTTTTGTGTCACAGGTCACAAATAGCGTTTTCTCAGCGAGAGAAGGCCAAAATGAACACTTCATGCGGAACTCCTGTATTTTGATGAAAACTCACTGAAATCCACCTCTAACTTCAAGTTTATGCTTCTTTCTATGCTTTCAGTTGGAAACTTGACTGAAAACTCACTTTGAAGAAAAATTATGGCATTTTTGTATCACAGGTCAAAAATAGTGTTTTCTCAGGGAAAGAAGGCCAAAATGAACACTTCATGCAGAACTCCTGTATTTTGATGAAAACTCACTGAAATCCACCTGTAACTTCAAGTTTCTGCTTCTTTCTATGCTTTCAGGTTGAAACTTGACTGAAAACTCACTTTGAACAAAAGTTATGGCTGTTTTTTGTCGCAGGTCACAAATAGTGTTTTCTCAGCGAAAGAAGGCCAAAATGAACAATTCATGCAGAACTCCTGTATTTTGATGAAAACTCACTGAAATCCACCTGTAACTTCAAGTTTATGCATCTTTCTATGCTTTCAAGTTGAAACTTGACTGAAAACTCACTTCGAAGAAAAATTATGGCATTTTTGTATCACAGGTCACAAATAGTGTTTTCTCAGCAACAGAAGGCCAAAATGAACACTTCATGCATAACCCCTGTATTTTGAGGAAAACTCACTGAAATCAAGCAGTACCTTCAAGTTTATGCATCTTTCTATGCTTTCAGGTTGAAACTTGACTGAAAACTCACTTTGAACAAAAGTTATGGCTGTTTTGTGTCGCAGGGAACAAATAAGGTTTTCTCAGCGAGAGAAGGCCAAAATGAACACTTCATGCATAACTCCTGTATTTTGATGAAAACTCACTGAAATCCACCTGTAACTTCAAGTTTATGCATCTTTCTATGCTTTCAGGTTTAAACTTGACTGAAAACTCACTTTGAACAAAAGTTAGGTCATTTTTGTATCACAGGTCTCAAATAGATTTTTCTCAGCGAGAGAAGGCCAAAATGAACACTTCATGCAGAACTCCTGTATTTTGATGAAAACTCACTGAAATCCACCTGTACCTTCAAGTTTATTCATCTTTCTATGCTTTCAGGTTGAAACTTGACTGAAACCTCACTTTGAAGAAAAGTTATGGCATTTTTGTATCACAGGTCACAAATAGTGTTTTCTCTGCGAGAGAAGGCCAAAATGAAAACTTCATGCAGAACTCCTGTATTTTGATGAAAACTCACTGAAATCAAGCTGTAACTTCAAGTTTATGCATCTTTCTATGCTTTCAGGTTGAAACTTGACTGAAAACTCACTTTGAACAAAAGTTATGGCTGTTTTGTGTCACAGGTCACAAATAGCGTTTTCTCAGCGAGAGAAGGCCAAAATGAAGACTTCATGCAGAACTCCTGTATTTTGAGGAAAACTCACTGAAATCCACCTGTAACTTAAAGTTTATGCATCTTTCTATGCTTTCAGGTTGAAACTTGCCTGAAACCTCACTTTGAACAAAAGTTATGGCTGTTTTGTATCACAGGTCACAAATAGATTTTTCTCAGCGAGAGAAGGCCAAAATGAAAACTTCATGCAGAACTCCTGTATTTTGATGAAAACTCACTGAAATCCACCTGTAACTTCAAGTTTATGCATCTTTCTATGCTTTCAGGTTGAAACTTGACTGAAAACTCACTTTGAACAAAAGCTATAGCTGTTTTGTATCACAGGTCACAAATAGCGTTTTCTCAGCGAAAGAAGGCCAAAATGAACACTTCATGCAGAACTCCTGTATTTTGATGAAAACTCACTGAAATCCACCTGTAACTTCAAGTTTTTGCATGTTTCTATGCTTTCAGGTTGAAACTTGACTGAAAACTCACTTTGAACAAAAGTTAGGTCATTTTTGTATCACAGGTCACAAATAGATTTTTCTCAGCGAGAGAAGGCCAAAATGAACACTTCATGCAGAACTCCTGTATTTTGATGAAAACTCACAGAAATCCACCTGTAACTTCAAGTTTATGCTTCTTTCTATGCTTTCAGTTGGAAACTTGACTGAAAACTCACTTTGAAGAAAAGTTATGGCATTTTTGTATCACAGGTCACAAATAGTGTTTTCTCTGCGAGAGAAGGCCAAAATGAAAACTTCATGCAGAACTCCTGTATTTTTATGAAAACTCACTGAAATCAAGCTGTAACTTCAAGTTTATGCATCTTTCTATGCTTTCAGGTTGAAACTTGACTGAAAACTCACTTTGAACAAAAGTTAGGTCATTTTTGTATCACAGGTCACAAATAGATTTTTCTCAGCGAGAGAAGGCCAAAATGAACACTTCATGCAGAACTCCTGTATTTTGATGAAAACTCACAGAAATCCACCTGTAACTTCAAGTTTATGCTTCTTTCTATGCTTTCAGTTGGAAACTTGACTGAAAACTCACTTTGAAGAAAAGTTATGGCATTTTTGTATCACAGGTCACAAATAGTGTTTTCTCTGCGAGAGAAGGCCAAAATGAAAACTTCATGCAGAACTCCTGTATTTTTATGAAAACTCACTGAAATCAAGCTGTAACTTCAAGTTTATGCATCTTTCTATGCTTTCAGGTTGAAACTTGACTGAAAACTCACTTTGAACAAAAGTTATGGCTGTTTTGTGTCACAGGTCACAAAAAGTGTTTTCTCAGCGAGAGAAGGCCAAAATGAACACTTCATGCATAACCCCTGTATTTTGAGGAAAACTCACTGAAATCCACCTGTAACTTAAAGTTTATGCATCTTTCTATGCTTTCAGGTTGAAACTTGCCTGAAACCTCACTTTGAACAAAAGTTATGGCTGTTTTGTATCACAGGTCACAAATAGATTTTTCTCAGCGAGAGAAGGCCAAAATGAACACTTCATGCAGAACTCCTGTATTTTGAGGAAAACTCACTGAAATCCACCTGTAACTTAAAGTTTATGCATCTTTCTATGCTTTCAGGTTGAAACTTGCCTGAAACCTCACTTTGAACAAAAGTTATGGCTGTTTTGTATCACAGGTCACAAATAGATTTTTCTCAGCGAGAGAAGGCCAAAATGAACACTTCATGCAGAACTCCTGTATTTTGATGAAAACTCACTGAAATCCACCTGTAACTTCAAGTTTATGCATCTTTCTATGCTTTCAGGTTGAAACTTGACTGAAAACTCACTTTGAACAAAAGCTATGGCTGTTTTGTGTCACAGGTCAAAAATAGCGTTTTCTCAGCGAGAGAAGGCCAAAATGAACACTTCATGCGGAACTCCTGTATTTTGAGGAAAACTCACTGAAATCCACCTGTAACTTCAAGTTTATGCTTCTTTCTATGCTTTCAGTTGGAAACTTGACTGAAAACTCACTTTGACGAAAAATTATGGCATTTTTGTATCACAGGTCACAAATAGTGTTTTCTCAGCGAAAGAAGGCCAAAATGAACACTTCATGCAGAACTCCTGTATTTTGATGAAAACTCACTGAAATCCACCTTTAACTTCAAGTTTATGCATCTTTCTATGCTTTTAGGTTGAAACTTGACTGAAAACTCACTTTGAACAAAAGTTAGGTCATTTTTGTATCACAGGTCACAAATAGATTTTTCTGAGCGAGAGAAGGCAAAAATGAACACTTCATGCAGAACTTCTGTATTTTGATGAAAACTCACGGAAATCCACCTGTAACTTCAAGTTTATGCATCTTTCTATGCTTTCAGGTTGAAACCTGACTGATACCTCACTTTGAACAAAACTTATGGCTGTTTTGTGTCACAGGTCACAAATAGCGTTTTCTAAGCGAGAGAAGGCCAAAATTAACACTTCATGCATAATTCCTTTATTTTGATGAAAACTCACTGAAATCAAGCTTTAACTTCAAGTTTATGCATCTTTCTATGCATTCAGGTTGAAACCTGACTGATAACTCACTTTGAACAAAAGTTATGGCTGTTTTGTGTCACAGGTCACAAATAGCTTTTTCTCAGCGAGAGAAGGCCAAAATGAACACTTCATGCAGAACTCCTGTACTTTGAGGAAAACTCACTGAAATCCACCTGTAACTTCAAGTTTATGCATCTTTCTATGCTTTCAGGTTGAAACTTGACTGAAAACTCACTTTGAACAAAAGTTATGGCTGTTTTGTGTCACAGGTCACAAATAGCGTTTTCTCAGCGAGAGAAGGCCAAAATGAACACTTCATGCAGCACTCCTGTATTTTGATGAAAACTCACTGAAATCCACCTGTTACTTCAAGTTTATGCATCTTTCTATGCTTTCAGGTGGAAAGTTGACTGAAAACTCACTTTGAACAAAAGTTATGGCTGTTTTGTGTCACAGGTCACAAATAGTGTTTTCTCAGCGAGAGAAGGCCAAAATGAACACTTCATGCATAACTCCTGTATTTTTTGGAAAACTCAGTGAAATCCACCTGTAACTTAAAGTTTATGCATCTTTCTATGATTTCTGGTTGAAACTTGACTGAAAACTAACTTTGAACAAAAGATATGGTTGTTTTGTATCACAGGTCATAATAGTGTATTCTCAGCGAAAGAAGGCCAAAATGAACACTTCATGCATAACTCCTGTATTTTGATGAAAACTCACTGAAATCCACCTGTAACTTCAAGTTTATGCATCTTTCTATGCTTTCAGGTTGAAACTTGACTGAAAACTCACTTTGAACAAAAGTTATGGCTGTTTTGTGTCGCAGGTCACAAATAGCGTTTTCTCAGCGAGAGAAGGCCAAAATGAACACTTCATGCATAACTCCTGTATTTTGATGAAAACTCACTGAAATCCACCTGTAACTTCAAGTTTATGCATCTTTCTATGCTTTCAGGTTTAAACTTGACTGAAAACTCACTTTGAACAAAAGTTAGGTCATTTTTGTATCACAGGTCTCAAATAGATTTTTTCTCAGCGAGAGAAGGCCAAAATGAACACTTCATGCAGAACTCCTGTATTTTGATGAAAACTCACTGAAATCCACCTGTACCTTCAAGTTTATTCATCTTTCTATGCTTTCAGGTTGAAACTTGACTGAAAACTCACTTTGAACAAAAGCTATAGCTGTTTTGTGTCACAGGTCACAAATACCGTTTTCTCAGCGAAAGAAGGCCAAAATGAACACTTCATGCAGAACTCCTGTATTTTGATGAAAACTCACTGAAATCCACCTGTAACTTCAAGTTTCTGCATGTTTCTATGCTTTCAGGTTGAAACTTGACTGAAAACTCACTTTGAAGAAAAGTTATGGCATTTTTGTATCACAGGTCACAAATAGTGTTTTCTCAGCGAGAGAAGGCCAAAATGAACAATTCATGCAGAACTCCTGTATTTTGATGAAAACTCACTGAAATCCACCTGTAACTTCAAGTTTATGCATCTTTCCATGCTTTCAAGTTGAAACTTGACTGAAAACTCACTTCGAAGAAAAATTATGGCATTTTTGTATCACAGGTCACAAATAGTGTTTTCTCAGCAAAAGAAGGCCAAAATGAACACTTCATGCATAACCCCTGTATTTTGAGGAAAACTCACTGAAATCAAGCAGTACCTCCAAGTTTATGCATCTTTCTATGCTTTCAGGTTGAAACTTGACTGAAAACTCACTTTGAAAAAAGTTATGGCTGTTTTGTGTCGCAGGTCACAAATAGCGTTTTCTCAGCGAGAGAAGGCCAAAATGAACACTTCATGCATAACTCCTGTATTTTGATGAAAACTCACTGAAATCCACCTGTAACTTCAAGTTTATGCATCTTTCTATGCTTTCAGGTTGAAACTTGACTGAAAACTCACTTTGAACAAAAGCTAGGTCATTTTTGTATCACAGGTCTCAAATAGTGTTTTCTCAGCGAGAGAAGGCCAAAATGAAAACTTCATGCAGAACTCCTGTATTTTTATGAAAACTCACTGAAATCAAGCTGTAACTTCAAGTTTATGCATCTTTCTATGCTTTCAGGTTGAAACTTGACTGAAAACTCACTTTGAACAAAAGTTATGGCTGTTTTGTGTCACAGGTCACAAATAGCGTTTTCTCAGCGAGAGAAGGCCAAAATGAACACTTCATGCAGAACTCCTGTATTTTGAGGAAAACTCACTGAAATCCACCTGTAACTTAAAGTTTATGCATCTTTCTATGCTTTCAGGTTGAAACTTGCCTGAAACCTCACTTTGAACAAAAGTTATGGCTGTTTTGTATCACAGGTCACAAATAGATTTTTCTCAGCGAGAGAAGGCCAAAATGAACACTTCATGCAGAACTCCTGTATTTTGATGAAAACTCACTGAAATCCACCTGTAACTTCAAGTTTATGCATCTTTCTATGCTTTCAGGTTGAAACTTGACTGAAAACTCACTTTGAACAAAAGCTATAGCTGTTTTGTGTCACAGGTCACAAATAGTGTTTTCTCAGCGAAAGAAGGCCAAAATGAACACTTCATGCAGAACTCCTGTATTTTGATGAAAACTCACTGAAATCCACCTTTAACTTCAAGTTTATGCATCTTTCTATGCTTTCAGGTTGAAACTTGACTGAAAACTCACTTTGAACAAAAGTTATGGCTGTTTTGTGTAGCAGGTCAAAAATAGCGTTTTCTCAGCGAGAGAAGGCCGAAATGAAGACTTCATGCATAACTCCTGTATTTTGAGGAAAACTCACTGAAATCAAGCTGTAACTTCAAGTTTATTCATCTTTCTATGCTTTCAGGTTGAAACTTGACTGAAAACTCACTTTGAACAAAAGTTATGGCTGTTTTGTGTCACAGGTCACAAATAGCGTTTTCTCAGCGAGAGAAGGCCAAAATGAACACTTCATGCAGAACTCCTGTATTTTGATGAAAACTCACTGAAATCCACCTGTAACTTCAAGTTTATGCTTCTTTCTATGCTTTCAGTTGGAAACTTGACTGAAAACTCACTTTGAACAAAAGTTAGGTCATTTTTGTATCACAGGTCTCAAATAGATTTTTCTCAGCGAGAGAAGGCCAAAATGAACACTTCATGCAGAACTCCTGTATTTTGATGAAAACTCACTGAAATCCACCTGTACCTTCAAGTTTATTCATCTTTCTATGCTTTCAGGTTGAAACTTGACTGAAACCTCACTTTGAACAAAAGTTATGGCTGTTTTGTATCACAGGTCACAAATAGATTTTTCTCAGCGAGAGAAGGCCAAAATGAACACTTCATGCAGAACTCCTGTATTTTGATGAAAACTCACTGAAATCCACCTGTAACTTCAAGTTTATGCATCTTTCTATGCTTTCAGGTTGAAACTTGACTGAAAACTCACTTTGAACAAAAGCTATAGCTGTTTTGTGTCACAGGTCACAAATAGTGTTTTCTCAGCGAAAGAAGGCCAAAATGAACACTTCATGCAGAACTCCTGTATTTTGATGAAAACTCACTGAAATCCACCTGTAACTTCAAGTTTCTGCATGTTTCTATGCTTTCAGGTTGAAACTTGACTGAAAACTCACTTTGAACAAAAGTTAGGTCATTTTTGTATCACAGGTCACAAATAGATTTTTCTCAGCGAGAGAAGGCCAAAATGAACGCTTCATGCAGAACTCCTGTATTTTGATGAAAACTCACGGAAATCCACCTGTAACTTCAAGTTTATGCTTCTTTCTATGCTTTCAGTTGGAAACTTGACTGAAAACTCACTTTGAAGAAAAGTTATGGCATTTTTGTATCACAGGTCACAAATAGTGTTTTCTCAGCGAGAGAAGGCCAAAATGAACACTTCATGCAGAACTCCTGTATTTTGATGAAAACTCACTGAAATCAAGCTGTAACTTCAAGTTTATGCATCTTTCTATGCTTTCAGGTTGAAACTTGACTGAAAACTCACTTTGAAAAAAAGTTAGGTCATTTTTGTATCACAGGTCACAAATAGATTTTTCTGAGCGAGAGAAGGCAAAAATGAACACTTCATGCAGAACTCCTGTATTTTGATGAAAACTCACGGAAATCCACCTGTAACTTCAAGTTTATGCATCTTTCTATGCTTTCAGGTTGAAACTTGACTGAAAACTCACTTTGAAGAAAAGTTATGGCATTTTGTATCACAGGTCACAAATAGTGTTTTCTCAGCGAGAGAAGGCCAAAATGAACACTTCATGCAGAACTCCTGCATTTTGATGAAAACTCACTGAAATCAAGCTGTAACGTCAAGTTTATGCATCTTTCTATGCTTTCAGGTTGAAACTTGACTGAAAACTCACTTTGAACAAAAGTTATGGCTTTTTTTTGTCACAAGTCACGAATAGCGTTTTCTCAGCGAGAGAAGGCCAAAATGAACACTTCATGCAGAACTCCTGCATTTTGATGAAAACTCACTGAAATCAAGCTGTAACGTCAAGTTTATGCATCTTTCTATGCTTTCAGGTTGAAACTTGACTGAAAACTCACTTTGAACAAAAGTTATGGCTTTTTTTTGTCACAAGTCACGAATAGCGTTTTCTCAGCGAGAGAAGGCCAAAATGAACACTTCATGCAGAACTCCTGTACTTTGAGGAAAACTCACTGAAATCCACCTGTAACTTCAAGTTTATGCATCTTTCTATGCTTTCAGGTTGAAACTTGACTGAAAACTCACTTTGAACAAAAGTTATGGCATTTTTGTATCACAGGTCACAAATAGTGTTTTCTCAGCGAGAGAAGGCCAAAATGAACACTTCATGCATAACTCCTGTATTTTGAGGAAAACTGAGTGAAATCCACCTCTAACTTCAAGTTTATGCATCTTTCTATGCTTTCAGGTTGAAACTTGATTGAAAACTCACTTTGAAGAAAAGTTATGGCTGTTTTGTGTCACATGTCACAAATAGCGTTTCCCAGCGAGAGAAGACCAAAATGAACACTTAATGCATAACTCCTGTATTTTGATGAAAACTCACTTAAATAAAGCTGTATCTTCAAGTTTATGCATCTTTCTATGCTTTCAGGTTGAAACTTGACTGAAAACTCACTTTGAACAAAAGTTACGGCTGTTTTGTGTCGCAGGTCACAAATAGCGTTTTCTCAGCGAGAGAAGGCCAAAATGAACACATCATGCAGAACTCCTGTATTTTGATGAAAACTCAATGAAATCAAGCTGTAACTTCAAGTTTATGCATCTTTCTATGCTTTCAGGTAAAAACTTGACTGAAAACTCACTTTGAACAAAAGTTATGGCTGTTTTTATCACAGGTCACAAATAGCGTTTTCTCAGCGAGAGAAGGCCAAAATGAACACTTCATGCATAACTCCTGTATTTTTGGTAAAACTGCCTGAAATCCACCTGTAACTTAAAGTGTATGCATCTTTCTATGCTTTCAGGTTGAAACTTGACTGAAAACTAACTTTGAACAAAAGTTATGGCTGTTTTGTATCACAGGTCACAAATAGTGTTTTCTCAGCGAGAGAAGGCCGAAATGAACACATCATGAAGAACTCCTGTATTTTGAGGAAAACTCACTGAAATCAAGCTGTAACTTCAAGTTTATGCATCTTTCTATGCTTTCAGGTTGAAACTTGACTGAAAACTCACTTTGAAGAAAAGTTATGGCTGTTTTGTGTCACAGGTCACAAATAGCGTTTTCTCAGCGGGAGAAGGCCAAAATGAACACTTCATGCGGAACTCCTGCATTTTGATGAAAACTCACTGAAATCCACCTCTAACTTCAAGTTTATGCATCTTTCTATGCTTTCAGGTGGAAACTTGACTGAAAACTCACTTTGAACAAAAGTTATGGCTGTTTTTTGTCACAGGTCACAAATAGCGTTTTCTCAGCGAGAGAAGGCCAAAATGAACACTTTATGCATAACTCCTGTATTTTGATGAAAATTCACTGAAATCACGTTGTAACTTCAAGTTTATGCATCTTTCTATGCTTTCAGGTTGAAACTTGACTAAAAACTCACTTTCAAAAAAAGTTATGGCTGTTTTGTATGACAGGTCAAAAATAGCATATTCACAGCGAGAGAAGCCAAAAACGTACACTTCATGCATAAGTCCTGTATTTTGAGGAAAACTGAGTGAAATCCACCTGTAACTTAAAGTTTTTTGCACCTTTTTATGCTTTTAGGTTGAAATTTGACTGAAAACTCACTTTGAAGAAAAGTTATGGCTGTTTTGTGTCACAGGTCACAAATAGCGTTGTCTCAGCGAGAGAAGGCCAAAATGAACACTTCATTCATAACTCCTGTATTTTTTGGAAAACTGCATGAAATCCACCTGTCACTTCAAGTTTATGCATCTTTCTATGCTTTTAGGTGAAACTTTCACTTTGAAGTCAATTTGAAAAAAAATTACGACTTTGATGATCACTGTTCATGAAGACTGTTTTCAAAACAAAAGAAGACAATTTAAACATTTCATGCAGAACTCCAATAGTTTGAGCAAAGCTGGTTTAAAAGCACCTGTTACTTCAAAGGTTTTCATCATTCTGTGTTTTCAGTTTTGAAGTTCACTGAAAGGTCAGTTTGATCAAGAGTTCCAGCATTTGTGATCACAGGTCACACAATGCCTTTTACCAGTGAGAGTCTTCTGGAGTGAACACTTCTCTCTGAACTCCCTTATTTTCATGAAAACTAAGTGAAATCCACCTGTAACTTCTCTTTTATGCATCTTTCTATGCTTTCAGGTTGAAACTTGACTGAAAACTCACTCTGAACAAAAGTTATGGCTGTTTTGTATCACAGGTCCTAAATAATGTTTTCTCAGCGAGGGAAGGCCAAAATGAACACTTCATGCATAACTCCTGTATTTTTTTGAAAACTGAGTGAAATGCACCTGTAATTTCAAGTTTATGCGTCTTTCTATACTTTCAGGTCAAAACTTGACTGAAAACTCACTGTGAACTAAAGTTATGGCTGCTTTGTATCAAAGGTCACAGATAGTGTTTTCTCAGGGAGAAAAGGCCAAAATGAACACTTCATGCATAACTCCTGTATTTTGAGGAAAATTGCCTGAAATCCACCTGTATCTTCAAGTTTATGCATCTTTCTATGCTTTCAGGTTGAAACTTGACTTAAAACTCAATTTCAACAAAAGTTATGGCTGTTTTTTTATCACAGGTCACAAATAGTGTTTTCACAAAGAGAGAAGGTCAAAATGAAGGCAAGGCAAGTTTATTTGTAGAGCACAATTCATACACATGGCAACTCAAATGCTTTACAGTTGCAGAAAAATTTTAAAATCACAAAAAGGCAGATAAAATCATAAAACATAAATAGAATCATTAATTTAACGAAAAGGAGAAGAGTGCAGATAAAATACTTTCAGCATTCGTATGCACGACTGAACAGAGTAGTTTTCAGCCTGGTCTTAAACATTGTCACAGTTGATTCCTGTCTCACTTTTTCTGGAAGACTGTTCCAGATTTTAGTTGCAGAAAACTGGAAAGTAGCTTCACCATGTTTAGTCCTGATTCTGGGCCCCTGTAGGAGACCTCTACCTGAGGTTCTCAGAGACCTGGAGGGTTCATATGGGTCTAACATGTCAGAGATGTACTTCGGTGCTTGACCATGAAGAGACTTGTATACAAGCAGAGCTGTCTTAAAGTCTATTCTCTGAGCAACAGGAAGCCAGTGCAGAGATCTGAGCACTGGACTAATATGGTCGTATTTCCTGGTTCTAGTCAGGACTCGAGCTGTAGCGTTCTGAATGTATTGTAGTTGTTTAACAGCTTGTTTCGAGATACCAGTGAGCAGGCCGTTACAGTAGTCTAACCTACTGGAGACAAATGCATGGATTAGTCTGTCCAAGTCTGGTTCAGACACTATACCTCTGATTTTGGCAATGTTTTTTAGATGGTAAAAGGCTGCTGATTTTACTGACTTTATGTGGCTGTTAAAGTTCAGATCTGAGTCCAATATTACCCCCAGATTTCTAACCTGTTATTTTGGTTTTAGAGAAAGGGATTCAAGGTGACTGATCACACTTTCTCTTTGCTTCTGTGGCCCAAAAACGATTAATTCCGTTTTTTCTGAGTTTAGCTGGAGAAAGTTGTTTTGCATCCACATGCTTATATGTTGGATGCAGTGGAAGAGTGAATCCACAGGTCCATGTTCACCTGCTGTCAGAGACACATAGATCTGAGTGTCGTCTGCATAGTTATGGTAGGACACATTATGGCTGCTTATTAGTTGGCCTAGTGGAAGCATGTGTAGGTTGAACAAGAGGGGCCCCAAGATTGAACCTTGGGGGACACCACAGGTCATGGCCATTTTGTCTGAGCTGCAATTTCCAATTTCAACAAAGTATGTTCTCTCCTCAAGATAGGACTTGAACCAGTTTAGAGCAGAACCAGAGATTCCTAGCCAATTCTCTAGCCTCTGTAAAAGGATCTCATGGTCAACTGTGTCAAAGGCAGCACTCAAGTCAAGCAGGACTAAGACTGAGACTTTGCTTTTGTCTGTGTTTAGGCGGATGTCATTTATCACCTAGATCAGAGCTGTCTCAGTGCTGTGGTGGGGCCTAAAGCCAGACTGGAAAGTATCAAAAGCATTGTTGGACAGGAGAAAGTCAGTGAGTTGTTGATAAACAACTTTTTCGAGGACTTTTCCTAGGAATGGCAGGTTTGATATGGGCCGGTAGTTGTTCAGAACCATGGCATCAAGACTGCTCTTCTTTAAAAGAGGCTTAATGACCGCAGTTTTCAGGGCCCTTGGAAATGTTCCAGTCTCTAGTGAAATCTTAACTAAATGAGTAACTTTTGGTAACAGGCTGCTCAGCACAGTCTTTACAAATCTAGTGGGTAACTCATCAAGGCAGCATGTAGATGAACTCAGACCTGAAATAATCTCTTCGACTGTTTTGTCACTGACAGGAGTGAAATGTGCCAGCTCTAGGTGTTCAGGTGGATGCTGGGCTATCATTTGTGTCTTAGAAATGATAGCTTTTTTAATATCTTGAACTTTATCACTAAAGAATTTTGCAAATTCATTGCATTTTGATATAGAAATGAATTCTAAGGGCAGTGGAACCGAAGGGTTTGTTAATCTGTTTACAGTAGCAAACAGAACTCGAGAATTACCATTCGAGTTTGTAATCACTTCAGAGAAATACCTCTCCCTAGCTCTTCGTAAAGTCTGGTTAAACATGGATAATTTTTGTCTATAAATGTCATAGTCAACCTGTAGCTTTGACTTGCGCCATTTCCGTTCGGCTCTCCGGCACCCTCTTTTTTGTGCCCTGACAGAGTCTTCATTTCTCCATGGTGCTTTTTGTCTGTCTTTAACTATTCTAACCTTAACAGGAGCAATGGTGTCCAAGACATTCAAAACACTTGATGTATACGAGTTTAACAGATCATTAACATTAGAACCAGAGGTGTTTTCAAAAGCAACCATTTCCATAAACTGTGTCCTTGTTTTGTCATTTATGAGTCTTCTCCGAACCATTGACGACCCATGTGCTGGCTTGGGTATAACAGACAGATGAAAGAAAACACAAAAATGATCTGATAATGCAATATCCATGACATTAACACCTGAAACAATAACCCCTTTTGTAATGAGCACGTCCAGTGTGTGCCCTCTGTTGTGAGTGGGTTCGTTCACATACTGAGTTAGACCAAACGTTTCAAGGACAGCACTGAGTTCTTTAGCATGTCTGTCACTGGCTACATCCACATGCACATTTAAATCACCTGTAATAACCAAACAGTCAAATTCGGTGCACACAGCTGAAAGTAATTCAGTAAAATCATCAATAAAACAGTTCTGTGGGGGCCTATAAATAGTGATATAAAGTATGGTGGCTTGTTTTAACTCCAATTTGAATGACAAATACTCAAATGATGAAAAAACTCCAAACGACAATTTTTGTATAACTATATTTTCTCTGAATATGCTACACACCCCTCCACCTCTCTTGCTCTGTCTTGTTTCAGATTCAAAGGTGTAGTGAAGTGGAGTAGACTCAATCAGGACTGCATTACCTGTATTTTTGTCAAGCCACGTCTCAGTTAAAAACATTAAATCAAGATCACAAGAAGAAATAAAATCATTATTTAAAAATGATTTGTTATTTAAAGATCTGACATTAAGCACAACATGTTTGAGATTAGACTGAGTTTCAAAGGACTCCAAGTTCTTACAAGAGATATGGATTAGATTTCTCTGCTCATCTGTCTGTCTCTCTCTTATCTAATCTTCGTGATATTACAGTAGGTATTGTTTTTGCAGAGAAGTTCTCCTCCCTGGACCTCCAGTTGGGTATACTATGAGTGGTAGCAACGCAGAGGCCCTTTACATCCTAGACAGCAGTGGTGACACTGTTGGAGACTACAGCTGGGCCTGGTGGTGAAGACTGAGCTGGGGGGACTCTGGGGGGAGGGGAAGGGGCACGATACTTCTTTGGGGCAAGAACCCTCGATCTAATCAGGTCTGGAGTGAGAGGAGCCATTTTCGTTCCTGATTTTATCAAGCTTTCAAGATGGTTTGGAAATCTCAAAGGTGACTGTGGAGATGGGAATGAGAGTGAAGAGAGGGCGTAGACACAGCAGGTGGTGCCCAGGACGGCGGTGAGGGAGAAGGTGACAGGGATGCTGCATCCCTAACCTTCTCCGGAGATGCAGGTTTTGTCCTTGCAGTTGCAGCAGAGTTGTTTTCTGAAGATGCTGATGTTGTTGTTGTGGGAGCTGGAGCTGATGCCTTCGCTGGGGATGCAGGTTTTGTTGTTGAGGCTGCTGTGGCTGAGTCCTTTCCAGTGGTTGCAGAAGGTGCTGTTTTGGGTACATCCTTTGCCGGGTCCTTGGGTGGGGAAGAGGGAGCTCCTCTCCCTCTCCTCTTTTCTCTCATCGGTTGCCCGCGAGCCTGGTTCAGTTCAGGCCGGTTCTGATGCCTCAGAGCGTGGAGGAGGTTATCCGTCAGCCTCTTTACTCCACCTCCATTCAGGTGTGGCCCTTTTCCTCTGAAAAGGTCACCTCGATGCCAAAACAGGTTAAAGTTCTCGATGTAATGCAATCCTCTGGACTCGCAGATGTTGGGTAGCCACGTGTTCAACTGAAGCAGTCGGCTGAATTTATTCACTTTGCTGTCCGTGATTGGGGGGGGGTCCACTAATAAACGTGGGTAACCCCACTTTATGGAGTTTCTCAAAGAGTGCAAGAAAGTCTTCTTTCAAGATTTCAGACTGTTCATTTCTGATGTCCACTGCACCCACGTGAACGATCAGCTGTTTCACTCCCTGGTTCGTAGCCAGCTCCCTAGGTAGCGCCTGAGTGATGTCAGACACTGTAGCACTGGGGTAGCTGCTTGTTATTATCTGCTTACAGTTTATGTTAGATACGGCCCCGTCTCCTAGCAGCAGCGTATCTTTGACCTTGACGCTTGGCACAGTTTTTCGGCCAGGCTGCTGCCCTGCTTTGACGTCATCCCCATTTTTATGTGACAGTGGTAAGAATCTGTTGGTTAACTTTATTCCGGGTGATGTAATTAGTCTTTCATTCCGAACATTTTGACGTCTCTTTGGTTTAGCACCAAGATTACGGTCAAGCCTCGGAAAAGACACAGTGTCATTTCGCTTTAGGTTGTGAGGAGCAGTCTTTTCAGCCCTTTCTTTGGAAGTAAAAGTGGATTTCTTACCACTGGAGATCACTGGAAGAGTATCATGAAGTCCTTTTTCTGTTACTAGGGTGAAAATCCGCTCTTGTAGTGCACAAATTTGTTGTTTGTAAATCCGACAGTTTTCGCAGGGAGACTCTGTTTGGGTTACTCCTTCGGTCATGTTGAAAACTTGTCGCTGAGTCGTCAGATACGTTTTTAAAAGAGCATAAAAATGATTAAGAAGTCTTGGTTTACTTAAAAGAAAGAAACAAAATCATATCCAAGGCTGGCAGAAAAAAAGTCAAATGAAGGTAAAATGATTAAAAGGCAGATAAAAGCATAAGCAGCAGGAGAGAGCAAAGAGACGTCTGCACTCTTCAGAAGCAGGAAGCAGCCTGAAAATGAACACTTCATGCATAACTCCTGTATTTTTTGGAAAACTGAGTTATATCTATCCTCTAATTTAAAGTTTATGCATCTTTCTATGCTTTCAGGTTGAAACTTGACTGAAAAATCACTTTGAACAAAATTATGGCTGTTTTGGATCACAGGTCACAAATAGTGTTTTCTCAGCCAGAGAAAGCCAAAATGAACACTTCATGCATGACTCCTGGTTTATTTTGGAAAACTTCCTGAAATCCACCTCTGACTTCAAGTTTTTGCATCGTTCTGTGCTTTCAGGTTGAAACTTGACTGAAAACTCACTTTGAATAAAAGTTATGGCTCTTTTGTATCACAGGTCACAAATAATGTTTTCTCAGAGAGAGAAGGCCAAAATGAACACTTCATGCAGAACTCCTGTATTTTGATGAAAACTCACTGAAATCAAGCTGTAACTTCAAGTTTATGCATCTTTCTATGCTTTCAGGTGCAAAATTGACTGAAAACTCACTTTGAACAAAAGTTATGGCTGTTTTGTATCACAGGTCACAAATAGCGTTTTCTCAGCGAGAGAAGGCCAAAATGAACACTTCATGCATAACTCCTGTACTTTTTGGAAAACTGCCTGAAATCCACCTGTAACTTCTCTTTTATGCATCTTTCTATGCTTTCAGGTTGAAACTTGACTGAAAACTCACTTTGAACAAAAGTTATAGCTCTTTTGTATCACATGTCAAAAATAACGTTTTCTCAGTGAGAGAAGGCCAAAATGAACACTTCATGCAGAACTCCTGTATTTATTGGAAAACTGCATAAAATCCACCTGTAACTACAAATATATGCATCTTTCTGTGGTTTCATGTTGAAACTTGACTGAAAACTCAGTTTACAAAAAAGTTATGGCTGTTTTGTATCACAGGTCCAAAGTAGTGTTTTCTCAGCGAGAGAAGGCCAAAATGAACACTTCATGCATAACTCCTGTATTTTGAGGAAAACTGCCTGAAATCCACCTATAAATTCTCTTTTATGCATCTTTCTATGCTTTCAGGTGCAAACTTGACTGAAAACTCATTTTGGAAAAAAGTTATGGCCTTTTTTTTTAATCACAGGTCACAAATAGTGTTTTTTCAGCGAGAGAAGGCCAAAATGAACACTTAATGCATAACTCCTGTATTTTTTGGAAAACTGCATGAAATCATACTGTAACTTCAAGTTTATGCATCTTCCTATGCATTCAGGTTGAAACTTGACTCAAAACTCACTTTGAACAAAACTTATGGCTGTTTTGTCTCACAGGTCAAAAATAGTTTTTTCTCAGCGAGAGAAGGCCAAAATGAACACTTCATGCATAACTCCTGTATTTTGAGGAAAACTTTGTGAAATCCACCTGTAACTTCAAGTTTATGCATCTTTCTATGATTTCAGGTTGAAAATTGTCTGAAAACTTTCTTTGAAAAAAGTTATGGCTTTTTTTTTAATCACAGGTCACAAATAGTGTTTTCTCAGCGAGAGAAGGCCAAAATGAACACTTCATGCAGAACTCCTGTATTTTGATGAAAACTACATGAAATCCACCTGTAACTTCAATTATATGCATCTTTCTATGCTTTCAGGTTGAAACTTGACTGAAAACTCACTTTAAACAAAAGTTATGGCTGTTCTCTATCACAGGTCAAAAATAGTGTTTTCTCAGCGAGAGAAGGCAAAAATGAACACTTCATGCATAACTCCTTTATTTTGAGGAAAACTGAGTGAAATCCACCTGTAACTTCTCTTTTATGCATCTTTCTATGCTTTCAGGTGCAAACTTGACTGAAAACTCACTTTGAACAAAAGTTATGGCTGTTTTCTATCACAGGTCAAAAATAGTGTTTTCTCAGCGAGAGAAGGCAAAAATGAACACTTCATGCATAACTCCTTTATTTTAAGGAAAACTGAGTGAAATCCACCTACAACTTATAGTTCATGCATCTCTCTATGCTTTCATGTTGAAACTTTACTGAAAATTAGCTTTGAACAAAAGTTATGGCATTTTTGTGTCACAGGTCACACATAGCGTTTTCTCAGCAAGGGACGGCAAAAATGAACACTTCATGCATAACTCCTGTATTTTTTGGAAAACTGCCTGAAATCCACCTTTCACTTCAAGTTTATGCATCTTTCTATGCTTTCAGGTTGAAACTTGACTGAAAACTCACCTTGAAAAAAGTTATGGCTGTTTTGTATCACAGGTCACAAATCGCGTTTTCTCAGTGAGAGAAGGCCAAAATGAACACTTCATGCATAACTCCTGTATTTTGAGGAAAACTGAGTGAAATCCAACTGTAACTTCTCTTTTATGCATCTTTCTATGCTTTCAGGTTGAAACTTGACTGAAAACTCACTTTGAACAAAAGTTATGGTTGTTTTGTATCACAGGTCACAAATAGTGTTTTCTCAGCGAGAGAAGGCCAAAATGAACACTTCATGCAGAACTCCTGTATTTTGAGGAAAACTGCATGAAATCTACCTGTACCTTCTCTTGTATGCATCTTTCTATGCTTTCAGGTTGAAACTTGACTGAAAACTCACTTTGAACAAAAGTTATGGCTGTTTTGTGTCAGAGGTCACAAATAGTGTTTTCACAGCGAGAGAAGGCCAAAATGAACACTTCATGCATAACTCCTGTATTTTTTGGAAAACTGCATAAAATCCACCTGTAACTTCAAGTTTATGCATCTTTCTGTGCTTTCAGGTTGAAACTTGACTGAAAAGTCACTTTGAACAAAAGTTATGGCTCTTTAATATCACAGGTCACTAATAACGTTTTCTCAGCGAGAGAAGGCCAAAATGAATACTTCATGCATAACTCTTGCATTTTTTTTGAAAACTGCATGAAATCCACCTGTAACTTCTCTTTTATGCATCTTTCTATGCTTTCAGGTTGTAACTTGACTGAAAACTCACTTTGAACAAAAGTTTTGGCTGATTTGTATAACAGGTCACAAATAGCGTTTTCTCAGCGAGAGAAGGCCAAAATGAACACTTCATGCATAACTCCTGTATTTTGATGAAAACTGAGTGAAATCCACCTGTAACATCAAGTTAATTCATCTTTCTATGCTTTCAGGTTGAAACTTGACTGAAAACTCACTTTGAACAAAAGTTATGGCTGTTTTCTGTCACAAGTCAAAAATAGTGTTTTCTCAGCGAGAGAAGGCAAAAATGAACACTTCATGCATAACTCCTTTATTTTGAGGAAAACTGAGTGAAATCCACCTGTAACTTCTCTTTTATGCATCTTTCTATGCTTTCAGGTGCAAACTTGACTGAAAACTCACTTTGAAAAAACAGTTATGGCTGTTTTGTCTCACAGGTCAAAAATAGTTTTTTCTCAGCGAGAGAAGGCCATAATGAACACTTCATGCATAACTCCTGTATTTTTTGTAAAACTGCATAAAATCCACCTGTAACTTCAAATTTAAGATTTTTCCATGATTTCAGGTTGAAACTTGACTGAAAACTCACTTTGAACAAAAGTTATGGCAGTTTTGTATCACAGGTCACAAATAGTTTTTTCAGAGTGAGAGAAGGCCAAAATGAACACGTCATGCATTACTCCTGTATTTTGAGTAAAATTTAGTGAAATCCACCTATAACTTCAAGTTTCTGCATCTTTCTATGCTTTCAGGTTGAAACTTGACTGAAATCTCACTTTGAACAAAAGTTATGTCTGTTTTGTATCACAGGTCACAAATAGCGTTTTCTCAGCGAGAGAAGGCCAAAATGAACACTTCATGCATAACTCCTGTATTTTGAGAAAACTGCATAAAATCCACCTTTCACTTCAAATTTAAGATTTTTCCATGTTTCAGGTTGAAATTTTACTGAAAACTAACTTTGAACAAAAGTTATGGCTGTTTTGTATCACAGGTCACAAATAGCGTTTTCTCAGCGAGAGAAGGCCAAAATGAACACTTCATGCAGAACTCCTGTATTTTGAGGAAAACTGTATGAAATCCACCTGTAACTTCAAGTTTATGCATCTTTCTATACTTTCAGGTTGAAACTTGACTGAAAACTCACTCTGAACAAAAGTTATGGCTGTATGTATCACAGGTCACAAATAGCGTTTTCTCAACGAGAGAAGGCCAAAATGAACACTTTGTGCATAACTCCTGTATTTTTTTTGAAAACTGCGTGTAATCCACCTGTAACTTCTGTTTTATGCATCTTTCTATGCTTTCAGGTTGAAACTTGACTGAAAACTCACTTTGAACAAAAGTTATGGCTGTTTTGTATCACAGGTCTAAAATAGTGTTTTTTGTAAGCGAGAGAAGGCCAAAATGAACACTTCATGCATAACTCCTGTATTTTGAGGAAAACTGCCTGAAATCCACCTCTAACTTAAAGATTATGCATCTTTCTATGCTTTCAGGTTGAACTTTCACTTCGAAGTAATTTAAAAAAGAATTACGTCTGTGATGATCACGGTTCACGAAGACTCTTTTCAAAACAAAAGAAGACATTTTAAACATTTCATGCAGAACTCCATTAGTTTGACCAAAGCTGGCTTAAAAGCACCTGTTACTTCAAAGGTTTTCATCATTCTGTGTTTTCAGATTTGAAGTTCACTGAAAGGTGAGTGTGATCAAGAGTTCCAGCATTTGTGATCACAGGTCACACAATGCCTTTTACCAGCGAGAGTCCTCTGGAGTGAACACTTCTTGCTGAACTCCCTTATTTTCAGGAAAACTGACTGAAATCCGCGTGTCATGTCAAGGCAATTTAATTTTCATTGTATCCAGGTTGAAACTTGTCTGAAAACTCACTTTGAACAAAAGTTATGGCTGTTTTGTATCACAGGTCACAAATAGTGTTTTCTCAGCGAGAGAAGGCCAAAATGAACACTTCATGCATAACTCCTGTATTTTGAGGAAAACTTCCTGAAATCCACCTGTAACTTAAAGTTTTTTAATCTTTCTATGATTTCAGGTAGAAACTTGACTGAAAACTCACTTTGAAATAAAGTTATGGCTGTTTGGTATCACAGGTCACAAATAGCGTTTTCTCAGCGAGAAAAGGCCAAAATTAACACTTCATGCATAACTCCTGTATTTTGAGGAAAACTGAGTGAAATCCACCTTTAACTTCAAGTTTATGCATCTTTCTATGCTTTCAGGTTGAAACTTGACTGAAAACTCACTTTGAAGAAAAGTTATGGCTGTTTTGTATCAAGGCAAGGCAAGGCAAGGCAATTTTATTTGTATAGCCCGTTTTCACAAACAGTTTGTCTCAAAGGGCTTCACATGGCATCATAACAACATCCTCTGTCCTTAGACCCTCACACTGACTGAGGAAAAACTCCATAGAAAACCCTTTTAACAGGGAAATATCTGGGAAACCTCAGGGTGAGCAACAGAGGAGGGATCCCTCACCCAGGACGGACAGACGTGCAGTAGATGTTGTTACAGAGAAGAAAACAGTTTACAATACAAAATGTTCGAAACACGGAAATGTTAATAACAGCTGAAGAAGGAAGCTTCTGGTAGGGGAGGCAGGGAGAGCAAGCCAGCTTGATGGGGGACTGGATGGCAGACTGGTTCATGGAAGGGGAGCGCAGGCCGGTGTAACAGTAGGGAATAAGGGGGGGTGGGCGATGCAGGCGGCGGTTGGGGCTCTGGTGGATCTGTGGAAACACAGAGAGACTGCGAGACACCAAGGCCAAACTACAAAGTGCAACAAGTAATGGT
This sequence comes from Aulostomus chinensis, assembly GCF_037954235.1. Lineage (NCBI taxonomy): Eukaryota > Metazoa > Chordata > Actinopteri > Syngnathiformes > Aulostomidae > Aulostomus > Aulostomus chinensis. Next base: position 145,964 of record NW_028234182.1, read on the forward strand.
AATGACAGTTCCAAAAATGTGCAGGGAGGAGAGGAGGAGAGAGGGGGAGAGGAGAGGAGAGGAGGGAAGGGCTCCATGTAGCCTGATGTGTCCCCCAGCAGTCTAAGCCTGTAGCAGCATAGCTATCAATGGTTCAGAGCTACCTGAACCAGTCCTAACTGAAGGCTCTGTCATAGAGGAAGGTCTTAAGCCTGGACTTAAATGTAGTTAAAGTGTCTGCCTCTCTGACCCATGGAGAGAGCTGGTTCCACAGTAAAGGAGCCCGGTAACTAAAGGCTCTACCTCCCAGTCTGTTTTTATTGATACTGGGAATCACTAAAAGACCTGCATTCTGGGAGCGGAGTGCTCTGGTCGGACAGTAGGGACTAATGAGCTCTTTCAAATAGGATGGAGCTTTATCATTGAGAGCCTTATAAGTTAGCAGAAGGACTTTGAAGTCGATTCTAGATCCTACAGGAAGCCAGTGGAGAGAAGCTAAAGTGGGAGAGATGTGTTCTCTCTTCTTAACTACCGTCAAAACCCTCGCTGCAGCGTTCTGGACCAGCTGGAGACTCTTTAGAGAGTATTTAGGACATCCTGACAAGAGAGAGTTGCAGTAGTCCAGCCGAGAAGTGATAAATGCATGCACCAGTTTTTCAGCATCACTCTGGGAAAGGATATTCCTAATCTTAGCGATACTTCGCAGATGGAAGAAGGCGGTCCTAGTCACATGCTTTATGTGGGAGCTGAAGGAAAGGTCCTGGTCAAAAATGACCCCAAGGTTCCTTGCAGTTGTACTCGAAGTTAGGGTGATGCCATCTAGAGTAGAGATCCGATTCAAGAGTGTGTCCCTGTGGTGTTTAGGTCCAAAAATGATTACCTCAGTTTTATCTGAATTGAGCATTAAGAAGTTAGAAGACATCCAGGATTTAATGTCTTTCAGGCAGTCTTGCAGATGAGTAAGCTGGCTTGTGTCGTCTGGCTCCATCGACAAGTAAAGTTGTGTGTCATCTGCATAACAGTGGAAGTTGATCGAGTGCTTCCGGATTATGTCACCTAATGGGAGCATGTAAAGAGTGAAGAGAATCGGTCCTAAAACTGAACCCTGTGGTACACCATATGTAACTCTGCTATACTCCGAATGGTCATTATTAACATTAACAAACTGAAACCTGTCAGATAAGTAGGACTTAAACCATTTTAGGGCAGTTCCTTTAATCCCAATGTCATGGTCTAGTCTCTGTAGCAGGATGCTGTGGTCGATGGTGTCAAATGCAGCACTGAGGTCCAAAAGGACAAGCACAGAGACAAGACCTCTGTCTGAAGCTATAAGAAGATCATTAGAGACTCTGACCAGTGCTGTTTCAGTGCTATGGTGTTCCCTGAATCCAGACTGGAAGGCTTCAAAGAGCTCGTTGCTGTGCAAATGTTCATGTAGCTGCTCCAGGGCAACCTTCTCAAGGATCTTGGAGATGTAGGGGAGGTTGGATATTGGCCTATAGTTGGCTAACACATCTGGGTCAAGAGAAGGTTTTTTAAGTAAAGGGTTGATGACAGCCACCTTAAAGGCCTGTGGCACATAACCTGTGACTAAGGAAAGATTAATTTGATTTAATATAGAAGTGTTGACTAGAGGGAAGGCATCCTTAAGGAGGCTTGTTGGGATGGGATCCAGCAGACAAGTGGCTGACTTGGAGGAACCGACTGCAGAAGTTAATTCTGACAGGTCAATGGGGGAGAAGCTGTCCAAGTATGCACCAAGTCTGGGAGGTGCTTCTATGGGGACTGTAGTCTGTCCTCCATTACTGGCAATCTTCGTTCTAATATTCACAATCTTTTCAGTAAAGAAAGAAAGGAAGTCGTTACTGCTGAGAGTTGGGGGGATGCATGGCTCAACAGCACTATGGTTCTTGGTGAGCCTCCCCACGGTGCTGAAGAGGAACCTGGGGTTGTTCTTATTCTTTTCTATCAGGGACGAGTAGTAAGCGCTTCTGGCATTACGGAGTTCTTTTTTATATATTAATAAACTCTCCTTCCAGGCTTGGTGGACTTCCTCGTGCTGGCTGGAATGTGTCTTCCTTTCCAGTTGTCTGGTCTTCTGTTTTAAGGCACGCAGCTCTGGGCTGTACCAGGGAACTATTCTTTTCTGGTTGATAACCTTCTTCTTCAGGGGAGCTACGGCATCAAGTGTCCCAAGGAGTGCTGCTGCAGTGCTGTCCACAAGATAGTCTACCTGCGAGGGGGTGAAATCAGCATAACTGCCCAATATATTATTACAAGATGTGGCAGCAAGCTCTGCTGGAATAAGCTCCTTAAATCTAGAAACAGCAGTGTCAGAAAGACATCTACTGAAGCGGGACTTTTTCCCAGGTAGAATATAATTTGTTAAAGTAAATTCAAATGTAATTAAGGAGTGATCAGACAAGACGGGGTTCTGAGGAAGAACTATGATGCGGTCAGCTTCTATTCCATAAGTGAGTACTAAATCAAGGATGTGATTAAAAGTGTGAGTGGGTTTGTTTACCCTCTGACAGAAGCCAACAGAATCAAGAAGCGACTTAAACGCAGTGGCCAGAGAATCATCATTGACGTCCACATGGATGTTAAAGTCACCCACTATAATGACTTTGTCTGAGTTCAATGCCAAGTTAGACAGAAAGTCAGGGAGTTCTTCTAAGAACTCAGAATAAGGTGCAGGAGGACGGTACACCACAGCAAGGAAGAGTGGTTTCTCTGCTTTCCACTCTGGGTGGGAAAAGCTGACAATAAGGCTCTCAAAAGAGTTAAATGAACTGTTAGGTCGAGGGTTAAGCACCAAATTTGACTGATAGATTGCAGCTACTCCTCCTCCTCTGCCAGTGGTGCGAGGTACATGGTAGTTAATGTAACCAGGAGGGGAACACTTCATGCATAAGTCCTGTATTTTCAGGAAAACTGATTGAAATCCACCTATAACTTCTCTTTTATGCATCTTTCAATGCTTTCAGGTTGAAATTTGACTGAAAACTCACTTTGAAAAAAAGTTATGGCTGTTTTGTATCAAAGGTCACAAACAGTGTTTTCACAGCAAGAGAAGGACAAAATGAACACTTCATGCAGAACTCCTGTATTTTGAGGAAAACTGCGTAAAATCCTCCTGTAACTTCTCTTTTATGCATCTTTCTATGCTTTCAGTTTGAAACTTGACTGAAAATTCACTTTGAACAAAAGTTATGGCTGTTTTGTATCACAGGTAACAAATAGCGTTTTCTCAGCGAGAGAAGGACAAAATGAACACTTCATGCAGAACTCCTGTATTTTTTGGAAAATCGCATGAAATCCACCTGTCACTTCTCTTTTATGCATTTTTCTATACTTTCAGATAAAAACTTGTCTGAAAACTAACTCTGAACAAAAGTTATGGCTGTTTTGTATCACAGGTCACAAATAGTTTTTTCTCAGCGAGAGAAGGCCAAATTGAACACTTCATGCATAACTCCTGTATTTTAAGAAAAATTGCGTGAAATCCAACTGTAACTTCTCTTTTATGCATCTTTCTATGCTTTCAGGTTGAAACTTGACTGAAAACTCACTTTGAAAAAATGTTATGGCTGTTTTGTATCAAAGGTCACAAATAGTGTTTTCACAGCGAGAGAAGGCCAAAATGAACACTTCATGCATAACTATTGTATTTTGAGGAAAACTGTGTGAAATCCACCTGTAACTTCAAGTTTATGTATCTTTCTTTGCTTTCATGTTGAAATGTGACTGAAAACTTACTTTGAACAAAAGTTATATCTGTATTGTATCACAGGTCACAAATAGCATTTTCTCAACAAGAGAAGGCCAAAATGAACACTTCATGCATAAATCCTGTATTTTGAGGAAAACTGCATGAAAACCACCTGTAACTTCAAGTTTATGCATCTTTCTATGCTTTCAGGTTGAACTTTCACTTCGAAGTCATTTAAAAAATAATTATGTCTTTGATGTCACGGTTCACGAAGACTGTTTTCAAAACAAAAGAAGACATTTTAAACATTTCATGCAGAACTCCATTAGTTTGACCAAAGCTGGCTGAAAAGCACCTGTTACTTCAAAGGTTTTCATCATTCTGTGTTTTCAGATTTGAAGTTCACTGAAAGGTGAGTGTGATCAAGAGTTCCAGCATTTGTGATCACAGGTCACACAATGCCTTTTACCAGCGAGAGTCCTCTGGAGTGAACACTTCTTACTGAACTCCCTTATTTTCAGGAAAATTGACTGAAATCCACATGTCATGTCAAGGTAATGTAATTTTCATTGTATCCATGTTGAAACTTGTCTGAAAATTCACTTTGAACAAAAGTTATGGCTGTTTTGTATCACATGTCACAAATAGCGTTTTTCCCAGCGAGAGAAGGCCAAAATGAACACTTCATGCAGAACTCCTGTATTTTGAGGAAAACTGCGTAAAATCCTCCTGTAACTTAGAGTTTATGCATTTTTCTATGCTTTCAGGTAGAAACTTGACTGAAAACTAACTTTGAACAAAAGTTTTGGCTGTTTTGTGTCACAGGTCACAAATAGCGTTATCACAGCGAGAGAATGTTAAAATGAACACTTCATGCATAACTCCTGTATTTTGAGGAAAACTGCGTAAAATCCTCCTGTAACTTCAAGTTTATGCAACTTTCTATGCTTTCAGGTTGAACCTTGACTGAAAACTCACTTTGAACAAAAGTTTTGGATGTTTATTATCACAGGTCACAAATAGTGTTTTCTCAGCGAGAGAAGGCAAAAATGAATACTTCATGCATAACTCCTGTATTTTGAGGAAAACTGCATGAAAACCACCTGTAACTTCAAGTTTATGCATCTTTCTATGCTTTCAGGTTGAACTTTCACTTCGAAGTCATTTAAAAAATAATTACGACTTTGATGATCACTGTTCACGAAGACTGTTTTCAAAACAAAAGAAGACATTTTAAACATTTCATGCAGAACTCCATTAGTTTGACCAAAGCTGGCTGAAAAGCACCTGTTACTTCAAAGGTTTTCATCATTCTGTGTTTTCAGTTTTGAAGTTCACTGAAAGGTCAGTGTGATCAAGAGTTCCAGCATTTGTGATCACAGGTCACACAATGCCTTTTACCAGCGAGAGTCCTCTGGAGTGAACACTTCTTACTGAACTCCCTTATTTTCAGGAAAATTGACTGAAATCCACATGTCATGTCAAGGTAATGTAATTTTCATTGTATCCATGTTGAAACTTGTCTGAAAATTCACTTTGAACAAAAGTTATGGCTGTTTTGTATCACATGTCACAAATAGCGTTTTTCCCAGCGAGAGAAGGCCAAAATGAACACTTCATGCATAACTCCTGTATTTTGAGGAAATCTGCGTAAAATCCTCCTGTAACTTAGAGTTTATGCATTTTTCTATGCTTTCAGGTAGAAACTTGACTGAAAACTAACTTTGAACAAAAGTTTTGGCTGTTTTGTGTCACAGCTCACAAATAGCGTTATCACAGCGAGAGAATGTTAAAATGAACACTTCATGCAGAACTCCTGTATTTTGAGGAAAACTGCGTAAAATCCTCCTGTAACTTCAAGTTTATGCAACTTTCTATGCTTTCAGGTTGAACCTTGACTGAAAACTCACTTTGAACAAAAGTTTTGGATGTTTATTATCACAGGTCACAAATAGCGTTTTCTCAGCGAGAGAAGGCAAAAATGAATACTTCATGCATAACTCCTGTATTTTTTGGAAAACTTAGTGAAATCCACCTGTAACTTCTCTTTTATGCATCTTTCTATACTTTCAGATTAAAACTTATCTGAAAACTCACTCTGAACAAAAGTTATGGCTGTTTTGTATCATAGGTCACAAATAGTGTTTTCTCAGCGAGAGAAGGCCAAAATGAATACTTCATGCATAACTCCTGTATTTTTTGGAAAACTGCATGAAATCCATCTGTAACTTTAAGTTTATGCATCTTTCTATGCTTTCCGGTTGAAACGTCACTGAAAACTCATTTTGAACAAAAGTTATGGCTGTTTTGTATCACAGGTCACAAATAGCGTTTTCTCAGGGAGAGAAGGCCAAAATGAACACTTCATGCATAACTGCTGTATTTTGAGGAAAACTGAGTGAAATCCACCCATAACTTGTCTTTTACGCATCTTTCTATGATTTCAGGTCGAACTTTCACTTCGAAGTCATTTTGAAAAAAAATTATGTCTTTGATGATCAAGGTTCACGAAGACTGTTTTCAAAACAAAAAAAGACATTTTAAACATTTCATGCAGAACTCCATTAGTGTGACAAAAGCTGGCTTAAAACCACCTGTTACTTCAAAGGTTTTCATCATTCTGTGTTTTCAGATTTGAAGTTCACTGAAAGGTCAGTGTGATCAAGAGTTCCAGCATTTGTGATCACAGGTCACACAATGCCTTTTACCAGCGAGAGTCCTCTGGAGTGAACCCTTCTTGCTGAACTCCCTTATTTTCTAGAAAACTGACTGAAATCCATGTGTCATGTCAAGGTAATGTAATTTTCATTGTATTCAGGTTGAAACTTGGCTAAAAACTCACTCTGAATAAAAGTCATGGCTGTTTTGTATCACAGGTCAAGAATAGCGTTTTCTCAGCGAGAGAAGGCCAAAATGAACACTTCATGCATAACTCCTGTATTTGGAGGAAAACTGCGTTAAATCAACCTGTAACTTCTCTTTTATGCATCTTTCTATGCTTTCAGGTTGAAACTTGAATGAAAAATAACTTTCAACAAAGGTAATGGCTGTTTTGTATCACAGGTCCCAAATAGTGTTTTCACAGCGAGAGAAGGCCAAAATGAAAACTTCATTCATAACTCCTGTATTTTGAGGAAAACTGAGTTAAATCGACCTCTAACTTCAAGTTTATGCATGTTTCTATTCTTTCAGGTTGAAACTTGACTGAAAACTTACTTTGAACAAAAGTTATGGCTGTTTTGTATCACAGGTCACAAATCGTTTTTTCTCAGCGAGAGAAGGCCAAAATGAACACTTCATGCATAACTCCTGTATTTTCAGGAAAACTGAGTGAAATCCAACTGTAACTTCAAGTTTATAAATCTTTCGTTGCTCTCAGGTTGAAACTTGACTGAAAACTCACTTTGAACAAAAGTTATGGCTGTTTTTTATCACAGGTCACAAATAGTGTTTTCTCAGCGAGAGAAGGCCAAAATGAACACCTCATGCATACCTCCTGTATTTTTTGGAAAACTGCATGAAATCCATCTGTAACTTCAAGTTTATGCATCTTTCTTTGCTTTCAGGTTGAAACTTGACTGAAAACTCACTTTAAAAAAAGTTATGGCTTTGTTGTATCACAGGTCACAAATAGTGTTTTCTCAGCGAGAGAAGGTAAAAATGAACACTTCATGCATAACTCCTGTATTTTGAGGAAAACTGTGTGAAATCCACCTGTTACTTCTATTTTATGCATCATTCTTTGCTTTCAGGTTGAAACTTGACTGAAAAATAACTTTGAACAAAAGTTATGGCTTCTTTGTGTCACAGGTTACAAATAGTGTTTTCTCAGCGAGAGAAGGCCAAAATGAACACCTCATGCATAACTCCTGTATTTTTGGGAAAACTGCATGAAATCCACCTCTAACTTCAAGTTTATGCATCTTTCTATGCTTTCAGGTTAAAACTTGACTGAAATCTCACTTTGAACAAAAGTTATTACTGTTTTGTATCACAGGTCCCAAATAGTGTTTTCTCAGCGAGAGAAGGCCAAAATGAACACTTCATGCATAACTCCTGTATTTTTTGGAAAAATGCCTACAATCTGCCTGTAATTTCAATTTTATGCATCTTTCTATTCTTTCACGTTGAAATTTGACTGAAAACTCACTTTGAACAAAAGTTATGGCTGTTTTGTATCACAGGTCCCAAATAGTGTTTTCACAGCGAGAGAAGGCCAAAATGAACACTTCATGCATAACTCCTGTATTTTTTGGAAAAATGCCTACAATCTGCCTGTAATTTCAATTTTATGCATCTTTCTATTCTTTCACGTTGAAATTTGACTGAAAACTCACTTTGAACAAAAGTTATGGCTGTTTTGTATCACAGGTCCCAAATAGTGTTTTCTCAGCGAGAGAAGGCCAAAATGAACACTTCATGCATAACTCCTGTATTTTTTGGAAAAATGCCTACAATCTGCCTGTAATTTCAATTTTATGCATCTTTCTATTCTTTCACGTTGAAATTTGACTGAAAACTCACTTTGAACAAAAGTTATGGCTGTTTTGTATCACAGGTCCTAAATAGTGTTTTCACAGCGAGAGGAGGCCAAAATGAACACACTATGCAGAACTGCTGTATTTTGAGGAAAACTGAAGGAAATCCACCTCTAACTTCAAGTTTATGCATCTTTCTATGCTTTCAGGTTGAACTTTCACTTCGAAGTCATTTTGAAAAAAAATTACGTCTCTGATGTCACGGTTCACAAAGGTTTTCATCATTCTGTGTTTTCAGATTTGAAGTTCACTGAAAGGTCAGTGTGATCAAGAGTTCCAGTATTTGTGATCACAGGTCACACAATGCCTTTTACCAGCGAGAGTCCTCTGGAGTGAACACTTCTTGCTGAACTCCCTTATATTCAGGAAAACTGACTGAAATCCATGTGTCATGTCAAGGCAATGTAATTTTCATTGTATCCAGGTTGAAACTTGTCTTAAAACTCACTTTGAACAAAAGTTATGGCTGTTTTGTATCACAGGTCACAAATAGCGTTTTCTTAGCGAGAGAAGGCCAAAATGAACACTTCATGCATAACTCCTGTATTTTGAGGAAAACTGAGTTAAATCCATCCTCTAACTTAAAGATTATGCATCTTTCTATGGTTTCTTGTTGAAACTTGACTGAAGACTCACTTTGAACAAAAGTTATGTTTTTTTTTTGTATCACAGGTCACAAATAGTGTTTTCTGAGCGAGAGAAGGCCAAAAAGAACACTTCATGCAGAACTCCTGTATTTTGAGGAAAACTACATGAAATCCACCTGTAACTTCTCTTTTATGCATCTTTCTATACTTTCAGATTAAAACTTGTCTGAAAATTCACTCTGAACAAAAGATTTGGCTGTTTTTGTTTCACAGGTCACAAATAACGTTTTCTCAGTGAGAGAAAGCCAAAATGAATACTTCATGCAAAACTCCTTTATTTTTTGGAAAACTGCCCGAATTAGACCTTTAACTTCAAGTTTATGCATCTTTCTATGATTTCAGGTGCAAACTTGACTGAAAACTCACTTTGAACAAAAGTTATGGCTGTGTTGTATCACAGGTCAGAAATAGCGTTTTCTCAGCGAGAGAAGGCCAAAATGAACACTTCATGCATAACTCCTGTATTTTTTGGAAAACTGTGTGGAATCCACCTGTAACTTCTCTTTTATGCATCTTTCTATGCTTTCAGGTTGAAACTTGACTGAAAATTCACTTTGAACAAAGTTTATGGCTGTTTTGTATCACAGGTCAGAAATAGCGTTTTCTCAGCGAGAGAAGGCCAAAATGAACACTTCATGCAGAACTCCTGTATTTTGAGGAAAACTGAGTGAAATCCACCTGTAACTTCAAGGATATGCATCTTTCTATGCTTTCAGGTTGAAACTTGACTAAAAACTCACTTTGAACAAAAGTTACGGCTGTTTTGTATCACAGGTCACAAATAGTTTTTTCTCAGCGATAGAAGGCCAAAATGAACACTTCATGCATAACTCCTGTATTTTCTGGAAAACTGCTTGAAATCCACCTGTAACTCTTCTTTTATGCATCTTGCTATGCTTTCAGGTTGAAACTTGACTGAAAACTCACTTTGAACAAAAGTTAAGGCTGTTTTGTATGACAGGTCACAAATAGTGTTTTCTCAGCGAGAGAAGGCAAAAAATGAACACTTCATGCAGAACTCCTGTATTTTGATGAAAACTCACTGAAATCAAGCTGTAACTTCAAGTTTATGCATCTTTCTATGCTTTCACGTTGAAACTTGACTGAAAACTCACTTTGAACAAAAGTTATGGCTGTTTTGTATCACAGGTCACAAATAGCGTTTTCTCAGCGAGAGAAGGCCAAAATGAACTCTTCAAGCAGAACTCCTGTATTTTTTGGAAAACTGAGTGAAATCCACCTGTAACTTCAAGTTTACGTGACTTTCTATGCTTTCAGGTTGAAACTTGACTGAAAACTCACTTTGATAAAAAGATGAGGCTGTTTTGTATCACAGGTCACAAATAGCATTTTCTCAGCGAGAAAAGGCCAAAATGAACACTTCATGCATAACTCCTGTATTTTTTGGAAAACTCAGTGAAATCCACCTGTAACTTCAAGTTTATGTGACTTTCTATGCTTTCAGGTTGAAACTTGACTGAAAACTCACTTTGAACAAAAGTTATTACTGTTTTGTATCACAGGTCCCAAATAGTGTTTTCTCAGCGAGAGAAGGCCAAAATGAACACTTCATGCATAACTCCTGTATTTTTTGGAAAAATGCCTACAATCTGCCTGTAATTTCAATTTTATGCATCTTTCTATTCTTTCACGTTGAAATTTGACTGAAAACTCACTTTGAACAAAAGTTATGGCTGTTTTGTATCACAGGTCCCAAATAGTGTTTTCACAGCGAGAGAAGGCCAAAATGAACACTTCATGCATAACTCCTGTATTTTGAGGAAAACTGCATGAAATCCATGTCTAACTTAAAGTTTATGCATCTTTCTATGCTTTCAGGTTGAAACTTGACTGAAAACTCACTTTGAACAAAAGTTATGGCTGTTTTGTATCACAGGTCACAAATAGTGTTTTCTCAGCAAGAGAAGGCCAAAATGAACACTTCATGCATAACTCCTGTATTTTGAGGAAAACTGTGTGGAATCCACCTGTAACTTCTCTTTTATGCATCTTTCTATGCTTTCAGGTTGAAACTTGACTGAAAATTCACTTTGAACAAAGTTTATGGCTGTTTTGTATCACAGGTCAGAAATAGCGTTTTCTCAGCGAGAGAAGGCCAAAATGAACACTTCATGCATAACTCCTGTATTTTAAGGAAAACTGCCTGAAATCCACCTCTAACTTAAAGATTAAACATCTTTCTTTGCTTTCAGGTTGAAACTTGACTGAAAACTCACTTTGAAAAAAAGTTATGGCTGTTTTGTATCACAGGTCACAAATAGCGTTTTCTCAGCGAGAGAAGGCCAAATTGAACACTTTCTGCAGAACTCCTGTATTTTGATGAAAACTCACTGAAATCCACCTGCAATTTCAAGTTTATGCATCTTTCTATACTTTCAGGTTGAAACTTGACTGAAAACTCACTTTGAACAAAAGTTATGGCTTTTCTGTGTCGCAGGTCACAAATAGCGTTTTCTCAGCGAGAGAAGGCCAAAATGAACAATTCATGCAGAACTCCTGTATTTTGATGAAAACTCACTGAAATCAAGCTGTAACTTCAAGTTTATGCATCTTTCTATGCTTTCAGGTTGAAACTTGACTGAAAAGTCACTTTGAACAAAAGTTATGGCATTTTTGTATCACAGGTCACAAATAGCGTTTTCTCAGCGAGAGAAGGCCAAAATGAAATCTTCATGCATAACTCTTGTATTTTGAGGAAAATTGCCTTAAACCCACCTGTAACTTCTCTTTTATGCATCTTTCTCTGCTTTCAGGTTGAAACTTGACTGAAAACTCACTTTGACAAAAAGTTATGGCTGTTTTTTATCACAGGTCACAAATAGCGTTTTCTCAGCGAGAGAAGGCCAAAATGAACACTTCATGCATAACTCCTGTATTTTGAGGAAAACTGAGTGAAATCCACCTGCAACTTCAAGTTCATGCATCTTTCTATGCTTTCAGGTTGAAACTTGATTGAAAACTCGTGTTTAAAAAAAGTTATGGCTGTTTTTTATCACAGGTCACAAATAGTGTTTTCTAAGCGAGAGAAGGCCAAAATGACCACTTCATCCATAACTCCTGTATTTTGTGGAAAACTGCGTGAAATCCACCTGTAACTTCTGTTTTATGCATCTTTCTATGCTTTCAGGTTGAAACTTGACTGAAAACTCACTTTGTTTTTTATCACAGGTCAAAACTACTGTTTTCACAGCGAGAGAAGGCCAAAATGTACTCTTCATGCATAACTACTTTATTTTTTGGAAAAATGCCTAAAATCTACCCATAACTAAAAGTTTATGCATCTTTCTATGCTTTCAATTTGAAACTTGTCTGAAAACTAACTTTGAACAAAAGTTATGGCTGTTTTGTATCACAGGTCACAAATAGTGTTTTCTCAGCGAGAGAAGGCAAGAATGAACACTTTAAGCATAACTCCTTTATTTTTTGGAAAACTGCCTGAAATCCACCTATAACTTCTCTTTTATGCATCTTTCTATGCTTTCAGGTTGAAATTTGACTGACAACTCACTTTGAAAAAAAGTTATGGCTGTTTTGTATCACAGGTCCCAAATAGTGTTTTCACAGCGAGAGAAGGCCAAAATGAACACTTCATGCATAACTCCTGTATTTTTTGGAAAAATGCCTACAATCTGCCTGTAATTTCAATTTTATGCATCTTTCTATTCTTTCACGTTGAAATTTGACTGAAAACTCACTTTGAACAAAAGTTATGGCTGTTTTGTATCACAGGTCCCAAATAGTGTTTTCTCAGCGAGAGAAGGCCAAAATGAACACTTCATGCATAACTCCTGTATTTTTTGGAAAAATGCCTACAATCTGCCTGTAATTTCAATTTTATGCATCTTTCTATTCTTTCACGTTGAAATTTGACTGAAAACTCACTTTGAACAAAAGTTATGGCTGTTTTGTATCACAGGTCCTAAATAGTGTTTTCACAGCGAGAGGAGGCCAAAATGAACACACTATGCAGAACTGCTGTATTTTGAGGAAAACTGAAGGAAATCCACCTCTAACTTCAAGTTTATGCATCTTTCTATGCTTTCAGGTTGAACTTTCACTTCGAAGTCATTTTGAAAAAAAATTACGTCTCTGATGTCACGGTTCACAAAGGTTTTCATCATTCTGTGTTTTCAGATTTGAAGTTCACTGAAAGGTCAGTGTGATCAAGAGTTCCAGTATTTGTGATCACAGGTCACACAATGCCTTTTACCAGCGAGAGTCCTCTGGAGTGAACACTTCTTGCTGAACTCCCTTATATTCAGGAAAACTGACTGAAATCCATGTGTCATGTCAAGGCAATGTAATTTTCATTGTATCCAGGTTGAAACTTGTCTTAAAACTCACTTTGAACAAAAGTTATGGCTGTTTTGTATCACAGGTCACAAATAGCGTTTTCTTAGCGAGAGAAGGCCAAAATGAACACTTCATGCATAACTCCTGTATTTTGAGGAAAACTGAGTTAAATCCATCCTCTAACTTAAAGATTATGCATCTTTCTATGGTTTCTTGTTGAAACTTGACTGAAGACTCACTTTGAACAAAAGTTATGTTTTTTTTTTGTATCACAGGTCACAAATAGTGTTTTCTGAGCGAGAGAAGGCCAAAAAGAACACTTCATGCAGAACTCCTGTATTTTGAGGAAAACTACATGAAATCCACCTGTAACTTCTCTTTTATGCATCTTTCTATACTTTCAGATTAAAACTTGTCTGAAAATTCACTCTGAACAAAAGATTTGGCTGTTTTTGTTTCACAGGTCACAAATAACGTTTTCTCAGTGAGAGAAAGCCAAAATGAATACTTCATGCAAAACTCCTTTATTTTTTGGAAAACTGCCCGAATTAGACCTTTAACTTCAAGTTTATGCATCTTTCTATGATTTCAGGTGCAAACTTGACTGAAAACTCACTTTGAACAAAAGTTATGGCTGTGTTGTATCACAGGTCAGAAATAGCGTTTTCTCAGCGAGAGAAGGCCAAAATGAACACTTCATGCATAACTCCTGTATTTTTTGGAAAACTGTGTGGAATCCACCTGTAACTTCTCTTTTATGCATCTTTCTATGCTTTCAGGTTGAAACTTGACTGAAAATTCACTTTGAACAAAGTTTATGGCTGTTTTGTATCACAGGTCAGAAATAGCGTTTTCTCAGCGAGAGAAGGCCAAAATGAACACTTCATGCAGAACTCCTGTATTTTGAGGAAAACTGAGTGAAATCCACCTGTAACTTCAAGGATATGCATCTTTCTATGCTTTCAGGTTGAAACTTGACTAAAAACTCACTTTGAACAAAAGTTACGGCTGTTTTGTATCACAGGTCACAAATAGTTTTTTCTCAGCGATAGAAGGCCAAAATGAACACTTCATGCATAACTCCTGTATTTTCTGGAAAACTGCTTGAAATCCACCTGTAACTCTTCTTTTATGCATCTTGCTATGCTTTCAGGTTGAAACTTGACTGAAAACTCACTTTGAACAAAAGTTAAGGCTGTTTTGTATCACAGGTCACAAATAGTGTTTTCTCAGCGAGAGAAGGCAAAAAATGAACACTTCATGCAGAACTCCTGTATTTTGATGAAAACTCACTGAAATCAAGCTGTAACTTCAAGTTTATGCATCTTTCTATGCTTTCACGTTGAAACTTGACTGAAAACTCACTTTGAACAAAAGTTATGGCTGTTTTGTATCACAGGTCACAAATAGCGTTTTCTCAGCGAGAGAAGGCCAAAATGAACTCTTCAAGCAGAACTCCTGTATTTTTTGGAAAACTGAGTGAAATCCACCTGTAACTTCAAGTTTACGTGACTTTCTATGCTTTCAGGTTGAAACTTGACTGAAAACTCACTTTGATAAAAAGATGAGGCTGTTTTGTATCACAGGTCACAAATAGCATTTTCTCAGCGAGAAAAGGCCAAAATGAACACTTCATGCATAACTCCTGTATTTTTTGGAAAACTCAGTGAAATCCACCTGTAACTTCAAGTTTATGTGACTTTCTATGCTTTCAGGTTGAAACTTGACTGAAAACTCACTTTGAACAAAAGTTATTACTGTTTTGTATCACAGGTCCCAAATAGTGTTTTCTCAGCGAGAGAAGGCCAAAATGAACACTTCATGCATAACTCCTGTATTTTTTGGAAAAATGCCTACAATCTGCCTGTAATTTCAATTTTATGCATCTTTCTATTCTTTCACGTTGAAATTTGACTGAAAACTCACTTTGAACAAAAGTTATGGCTGTTTTGTATCACAGGTCCCAAATAGTGTTTTCACAGCGAGAGAAGGCCAAAATGAACACTTCATGCATAACTCCTGTATTTTGAGGAAAACTGCATGAAATCCATGTCTAACTTAAAGTTTATGCATCTTTCTATGCTTTCAGGTTGAAACTTGACTGAAAACTCACTTTGAACAAAAGTTATGGCTGTTTTGTATCACAGGTCACAAATAGTGTTTTCTCAGCAAGAGAAGGCCAAAATGAACACTTCATGCATAACTCCTGTATTTTGAGGAAAACTGTGTGGAATCCACCTGTAACTTCTCTTTTATGCATCTTTCTATGCTTTCAGGTTGAAACTTGACTGAAAATTCACTTTGAACAAAGTTTATGGCTGTTTTGTATCACAGGTCAGAAATAGCGTTTTCTCAGCGAGAGAAGGCCAAAATGAACACTTCATGCATAACTCCTGTATTTTAAGGAAAACTGCCTGAAATCCACCTCTAACTTAAAGATTAAACATCTTTCTTTGCTTTCAGGTTGAAACTTGACTGAAAACTCACTTTGAAAAAAAGTTATGGCTGTTTTGTATCACAGGTCACAAATAGCGTTTTCTCAGCGAGAGAAGGCCAAATTGAACACTTTCTGCAGAACTCCTGTATTTTGATGAAAACTCACTGAAATCCACCTGCAATTTCAAGTTTATGCATCTTTCTATACTTTCAGGTTGAAACTTGACTGAAAACTCACTTTGAACAAAAGTTATGGCTTTTCTGTGTCGCAGGTCACAAATAGCGTTTTCTCAGCGAGAGAAGGCCAAAATGAACAATTCATGCAGAACTCCTGTATTTTGATGAAAACTCACTGAAATCAAGCTGTAACTTCAAGTTTATGCATCTTTCTATGCTTTCAGGTTGAAACTTGACTGAAAAGTCACTTTGAACAAAAGTTATGGCATTTTTGTATCACAGGTCACAAATAGCGTTTTCTCAGCGAGAGAAGGCCAAAATGAAATCTTCATGCATAACTCTTGTATTTTGAGGAAAATTGCCTTAAACCCACCTGTAACTTCTCTTTTATGCATCTTTCTCTGCTTTCAGGTTGAAACTTGACTGAAAACTCACTTTGACAAAAAGTTATGGCTGTTTTTTATCACAGGTCACAAATAGCGTTTTCTCAGCGAGAGAAGGCCAAAATGAACACTTCATGCATAACTCCTGTATTTTGAGGAAAACTGAGTGAAATCCACCTGCAACTTCAAGTTCATGCATCTTTCTATGCTTTCAGGTTGAAACTTGATTGAAAACTCGTGTTTAAAAAAAGTTATGGCTGTTTTTTATCACAGGTCACAAATAGTGTTTTCTAAGCGAGAGAAGGCCAAAATGACCACTTCATCCATAACTCCTGTATTTTGTGGAAAACTGCGTGAAATCCACCTGTAACTTCTGTTTTATGCATCTTTCTATGCTTTCAGGTTGAAACTTGACTGAAAACTCACTTTGTTTTTTATCACAGGTCAAAACTACTGTTTTCACAGCGAGAGAAGGCCAAAATGTACTCTTCATGCATAACTACTTTATTTTTTGGAAAAATGCCTAAAATCTACCCATAACTAAAAGTTTATGCATCTTTCTATGCTTTCAATTTGAAACTTGTCTGAAAACTAACTTTGAACAAAAGTTATGGCTGTTTTGTATCACAGGTCACAAATAGTGTTTTCTCAGCGAGAGAAGGCAAGAATGAACACTTTAAGCATAACTCCTTTATTTTTTGGAAAACTGCCTGAAATCCACCTATAACTTCTCTTTTATGCATCTTTCTATGCTTTCAGGTTGAAATTTGACTGACAACTCACTTTGAAAAAAAGTTATGGCTGTTTTGTGTCACAGGTCACAAATAGAGTTTTCTCAGCGAGAGAAGGCCAAAATGAACACTTCATGCAGAACTCCTGTATTTTGTGGAAAACTGAGTGAAATCCACATGTAACTTCTGTTTTATGCATCTTTCTATGCTTTCAGGTTGAAACTTGACTGAAAACTCACTTTGAACAAAAGTTATGGCTGTTTTGTATCACAGGTCACAAATAGGGTTTTCTCAGCGAGAGAAGGCCAAAATGAACACTTCATGCATAACTCCTGTATTTTGTGGAAAACTGAGTGAAATCCACATGTAACTTCTGTTTTATGCATCTTTCTATGCTTTCAGGTTGAAACTTGACTGAAAACTCACTTTGAACAAAAGTTATGGCTGTTTTGTGTCACAGGTCACAAATAGTGTTTTCTCAGCGAGAGAAGGCCAAAATGAACACTTGATGCATAACTCCTGTATTTTGAGGAAAATTGCCTTAAACCCACCTGTAACTTCTCTTTTATGCATCTTTCTCTACTTTCAGGTTGAAACTTGACTAAAAACTCCCTTTGACAAAAAGTTATGGCTGTTTTGTATCACAGGTCACAAATAGCGTTTTCTTAGTGAGAGAAGGCCAAAATGAACACTTCATGCATAACTCCTGTATTTTGAGGAAAACTGAGAGAAATCCACCTGTAACTTCAAGTTTATGAATGTTTCTATGCTTTCAGTTTGAAACTTGACTTAAAACTCACTTTGAACATAAGTTATGGCTGTTTTGTATCACAGGTCACAAATAGTGTTTTCTCAGCGAGAGAAGGCCAAAATGAACACTTCATGCATAACTCCTGTATTTTTTGGAAAACTGCCTTAAATCCACCTCTAACTTAAAGTTTATACATCTTTCTATGGTTTCAGGTTGAAACTTGACTGAAACCTCACTTTGAAAAAAAGTTATGGCTGTTTTGTATCAAAGGTCACAAATAGTGTTTTCTCAGCGAGAGAAGGCATAAATGAACACTTCATGCATAACTCCTGTATTTTGATGAAAATTGCCTTAAAACCACCTGTAACTTCTCTTTTATGCATCTTTCTCTGCTTTCAGGTTGAAACTTGACTAAAAACTCACTTTGACAAAAAGTTATGGCTGTTTTGTATCACAGGTCACAAATAGCGTTTTCTTAGTGAGAGAAGGCCAAAATGAACACTTCATGCATAACTCCTGTACTTTGAGGAAAACTGAGAGAAATCCACCTGTAACTTCAAGTTTATGAATGTTTCTATGCTTTCAGTTTGAAACTTGACTTAAAACTCACTTTGAACATAAGTTATGGCTGTTTTGTATCACAGGTCACAAATAGCGTTTTCTCAGCGAGAGAAGGCCAAAATGAACACTTCATGCATAACTCCTGTATTTTGTGGAAAACTGCATGAAATCCACCTCTTACTTCAAGTTTTTGCATCATTCTATGCTTTCAGGTTGAAACTTGACTGAAAACTAACTTTTAACAAAAGTTATGGCTGTTTTGTATCACAGGTCACAAATAGCGTTTTCTCAGTGAGAGAAGGCCAAAATGAACACTTCGGGCATAACTCCTGTATTTTGAGGGAAACTGCCTGAAATCAACATCTAACTTCAAGTTTATGCATCTTTCTATGATTTCAGGTTGAAACTTGACTGAAAACTCACTTTGAACAAAAGTTATGGCTGTTTTGTATCACAGGTCACTAATTGTGTTTTCTCAGTGAGAGAAGGCCAAAATGAACACTTCGGGCATAACTCCTGTATTTTGAGGGAAACTGCCTGAAATCAACATCTAACTTCAAGTTTATGCATCTTTCTATGATTTCAGGTTGAAACTTGACTGAAAACTCACTTTGAACAAAAGTTATGGCTGTTTTTTATCACAGGTCACAAATAGCATTTTCTCAGCGAGAGAAGGCCAAAATGAAAACTTCATGCATAACTCCTGTATTTTGAGGAAAACTGCCTGAAATCCACCTCTAACTTCTCTTTTATGCATCGTTCTATGCTTTCAGGTTGAAACTTGACCGAAAAATCCCTTTGAACAAAAGTGATGGCTGTTTTGTATCACAGGTCACAAATAGCGTTTTCTCAGCAAGAGAAGGCCAACATGAACACTTCATGCATAACTCCTGTATTTTGAGGAAAACTGCCTGAAATCAACCTCTAACTTCCCCTTTATGCATCTTTCTATGCTTTCAGGTTGAAACTTGACTGAAAACTCACTTTGAACAAAAGTTATGGCTTTTTTGTATCATAGGTCACAAATAGTGTTTTCTCAGCGAGACAAGGTCAAAATGAACACTTCATGCATAACTCCTGTATTTTCTGGAAAACTGAGTGAAATCCACCTCTAACTTAAAGTCTATGCATCTTTCTATGCTTTCAGGTTGAAACTTGACTGAAAAATCACTTTGATAAAAAGTTATGATAGTTTTGTATCATAGGTCACAAATAGTGTTTTCTCAGCGAGAGAAGGCCAAAATGAACACTTCATGCAGAACTCCTGTATTTTTTGGAAAACTGCATGAAATCCACCTGTAACTTCAAGTTTATGCATCTTTCAATGCTTTCATTTTGAAACTTGACTGCAATTTCACTTGGAACATAAGTTATGGCTGTTTTGTATCACAGGTCACCAATAGTGTTTTCTCAGTGAGAGAAGGACAAAATGAACACTTCATGCATAACTCCTGTATTTTGAGGAAAAATGAGTGAAATCCACCTGTAACTTTAAGTTTATGCAACTTTCTATGCTTTCAGGTTGAAACTTGACTGAAAACTCACTTTGAACAAAAGTTTTGGATGTTTTGTATCACAGGTCACAAATAGTGTTTTCACAGCGAGAGGAGGCCAAAATGAACACTTCATGCATAACTCCTGTATTTTGAGGAAAACTGAGTGAAATCCACCGATAACTTCTCTTATACGCATCTTTCTATGATTTCAGGTCGAACTTTCACTTCGAAATCATTTTGAAAAAAAATTATGTCTTTGATGATCAAGGTTCACGAAGACTGTTTTCAAAACAAAAGAAGAGTTTTTAATCATTTCATGCAGAACTCCATTAGTTTGAGCAAAGCTGGCTTAAAAGCACCTGTTACTTCAAAAGTTTTCATCATTCTGTGTTTTCAGATTTGAAGTTCACTGAAAGGTCAGTGTGATCAAGAGTTCCAGCATTTGTGATCACAGGTCACACAATGCCTTTTACCAGCGAGAGTCCTCTGGAGTGAACACTTCTTGCTGAACTCCCTTATTTTCAGGAAAACTGAATGAAATCCACGTTTCATGTCAAGGTAATGTAATTTTCAGTGTATTCAGGTTAAAACTTGTCTGAAAACTGACTTTGAACAAAAGTTATGGCTGTTTTGTATCACAGGTCACAAATAGTGTTTTCTCAGCGAGAGAAGGCCAAAATGAACAATTCATGCATAACTCCTGTATTTTTTGGAAAACTTCATGAAATCCACCTTTATCTTCAAGTTTATGCATCTTTCTATGCTTTCAGGTTGAAACTTGACTGAAAACTCACTTTGAACAAAAGTTATGGCTGTTTTGTATCACAGGTCACAAATAACGTTTTCTCAGCGAGAGAAGGCTAAAATTAACACTTCATGCATAACTCCTGTATTTTTTGGAAAACTGCTTTAAATCCACCCTCAAAACTTCAAGTTTATGCATCTTTCTAAGCTTTCAGGTTGAAATTTGACTGAAAACTGACTTTGAACAAAAGTTATGGCTGTTTTGTATCACAGGTCACAAATAGTGTTTTCTCAGCGAGAGAAGGCCAAAATGAACACTTCATGCATAACTCCTGTATTTTGAGGAAACTGAGTGAAATCTACCTGCAACTTCAAGTTTATGCATCTTTCTATGCTTTCAGGTTGAAACTTGACTGAAAACTCACTTTGAAAAAAAGTTATGGCTGTTTTTTATCACAGGTCACAAATAGTGTTTTCTCAGCGAGAGAAGGCCAAAATGAAAGCTTCATGCATAACTCCTGTATTTTTATGAAAACTTGGTGAAATCCACCTGTGACTTCAAGTTAATGCATCTTTCTATGCTGTCAGATTAAAACTTATCTGAAAACTACCTCTGAACAAAAGTTATGGCTGTTTTGTTTCACAGGTCTCTAATAGCGTTTTCTCAGCGAGAGAAGGTCAAAATGAATACTTCATGCATAACTCCTGTATTTTGAGGAAAACTTCGTGAAATCCATTTGTAACTTAAAGTTCATGCATCTTTCTATGCTTTCAGGTTGAAACTTGACTGAAAACTCACTTTGAAGAAAAGTTATGGCATTTTTGTATCACAGGTCACAAATAGTGTTTTCTCAGCGAAAGAAGGCCAAAATGAACAATTCATGCAGAACTCCTGTATTTTGAGGAAAACTCACTGAAATCCACCTGTACATTCAAGTTTATGCATCTTTTTATGCTTTCAGGTTGAAACTTGACTGAAAACTCACTTTGAAGAAAAGTTATGGCATTTTGTATCACAGGTCACAAATAGTGTTTTCTCAGTGAGAGAAGGCCAAAATGAACACTTCATGCAGAACTCCTGTATTTTAGGAAAACTCACTGAAATCCACCTGTACATTCAAGTTTATGCATCTTTTTATGCTTTCAGGTTGAAACTTGACTGAAAACTCACTTTGAAGAAAAGTTATGGCATTTTGTATCGCAGGTCACAAATAGTGTTTTCTCAGCGAGAGAAGGCCAAAATGAACACTTCATGCAGAACTCCTGTATTTTGAGGAAAACTCACTGAAATCAAGCTGTAACTTCAAGTTTATGCATCTTTCTATGCTTTCAGGTTGAAACTTGACTGAAAACTCACTTTGAACAAAAGTTATGGTTGTTTTTTGTCACAGGTCACGAATAGCGTTTTCTCAGCGAGAGAAGGCCAAAATGAACACTTCAAGCAGAACTCCTGTATTTTTAGGAAAACTCACTGAAATCCACCTGTAACTTCAAGTTTATGCATCTTTTATGCTTTCAGGTAAAAACTTGACTGAAAACTCACTTTGAAGAAAAGTTATGGCTGTTTTGTGTCACAGGTCACAAATAGCGTTTTCTCAGCGAGAGAAGGCAAAAGTGAACACTTCATGCATAACTCCTGTATTTTGATGAAAACTCACTGAAATCAAGCTGTAACTTCAAGTTTATGCATCTTTCTATGCTTTCAGGTTGAAACTTGACTGAAAACTCACTTTGAAGAAAAGTTATGGCATTTTTGTATCACAGGTCACAAATAGTGTTTTCTCAGCGAGAGAAGGCCAAAATGAACACTTCATGCATAACTCCAGTATTTTGAGGAAAACTGTGTGAAATCCACCTGTTACTTCTCTTTTATGCATCTTTCTATGCTTTCAGGTTGAAACTTGACTGAAAACTCATTTTGAACAAAAGTTATGGCTGTTTTTTGTCGCAGGTCACAAATAGTGTTTTCTCAGCGCAAGAAGGCCAAAATGAACACTTCATGCATAACTCCTGTATTTTGAGGAAAACTCACTTAAATCAAGCTGTAACTTCAAGTTTATGCATCTTTCTATGCCTTCAGGTTGAAACTTGACTGAAAACTCACTTTGATCAAAAGTTATGGCTGTTTTTTGTCGCAGGTCACAAATAGCATTTTCTCAGCGAGAGAAGGCCAAAATGAACACTTCATGCAGAACTCCTGTATTTTGATGACAACTCACTGAAATACACCTGTTAAGGTCTCAGTAGACTATTGAAATTTTGTTGTTTAGAGCCCCCTTGTGGGTGTTATTAGTTTTTAAAGTTAATGCTACATCTTTTCCGGTTTAGACAGGAAGTTGTCAGAAGCAGCAAATGAAGGACATGTGCAGCTAGCGTAACAGTGTTAGCTCCTTTCATCTGTCCGCATCCTTTCATAGCCATTGTTTAGACGCAATATCTGTAAGTATTATTTTTTATAAGGTTTATATTAATGCTTAGAGAGTGGTATTTGCGAGATTATTCTGTAATTTATGTTATTTGGAAACGCTTTAACTGACATGAAGGCTGATAGAGAAAATGCTTTGTACTCATCCTGTTGCTTACATTTGTATTGGACACATGTATAATATCCGTATTTGTAATATTTGTGTTACAGTTTCACACTGATGTTCAGTAAACGGCCAAAACAAGTTCCGACTTCTACTGGTGTTATTGGACTCTGTGTTTATCTGACTGGGTAACCTAACTGGTGGTGAGACCAGTACAGTGAAAAGACAGCCACACGATAGGCTGTGAAGAAAGGAGAGCCGTGAGGATTCTTCGCCCAACACATGGTTAGCAAGCATACTGCCTCTGCTGTCTCAATCCCACTACTCAAGCTAAGTATTTGCTTCGATATACAACACCATCATGTCTTCGCGTGAGGAAGCATCTCAACATGGAGATAATCATTCTATGTCATCTAAATGGAGAAAATCAAAAGGCTCTTCAATCTCCAGTTCCAACATGATGGTCGTTCAAGCAAGGGCTAGAGCAGAAGCAGCAAAAGCCAGAGCTGCCTTCGCAGATAGAGAAATAGAGTTAAAGGTTGAAACAGCTCGCATTAAAGCCACCTTAGAAGCTATGCAAGACCAAAAGGAAGCCGATGCTGCCTTAGCTAAAGCGGAGATTCTGGAAGCAGGCTTGCTCGAGACAGGCTTGATGGAAGCAGAAAGAGTTTCTACACCAGTTCCTCTCGAGCAACGACTTCAGCGCACAGCTAACTACGTGTACGATCAAACTAGGGTCAAATCCATTCTTCAGCCAGCTGGATCAGATGACAAAGAGTCAGGTTTCCTTCCGCTTCCAGCCGCTGGTCGAGCACCATTCCAAGCTGGTGCTGTTCAACGTAGTCAACAGTCCAAGGTTCAAGGTGAATTTCTCCCTCAGCGACTAACCACTCCACAACAGCAGGGGTGCGACAGCCAGTATTCAGGACACAGCTCTCAGCCTGTGGTTCCTCAGCCTGGTCCCCAGCCGCAGCCTGGAGACAGACCACAGGAGCGATATAGGCGACAGCCTGACACCTACCAACCCTACTACAACCCCTTTGTGCCAGCTAGTCCAAGCACCCAAACCACCACTCTTGACCTTGTCAAATGTATGACCCGTTCCCAGCTGGTAACTACAGGGTTAACGGCCTTCGATGATAAGCCAGAAAACTATTGGGCCTGGAAATCATCCTTCCAGGGTGCCATTGCCAAACTAGACCTCTCACCAAGAGAAGAGCTCGACATACTCATCAAGTGGCTTGGGAAACAATCGTCCGAGCATGCGCGCAGGATAAAGGCTGTCAATATGAGAGACCCGTTTAGAGGCTTAGTAATGATTTGGGAAAGACTGGAAGAAACGTACGGCTCACCTGAGGCAATTGAAAGTGCTCTCTTCTCTAGGCTGGAAACCTTTCCTAAGGTCTCGTACAAAGACCCACATAAACTCCAAGAATTAGCAGATCTATTGATGGAAGTTGAAGCTGCTAAGGGGGATGGCATCCTGACTGGGCTTTCATACCTAGATACTTCCAGAGGCGTCTGCCCAATCGTGGAGAAGCTCCCATTTGGCATACAGGAAAAGTGGAAGTCAGTGGGTTCTACATACAAGTCGCGAAACAAGGTTCCTTTTCCACCTTTTAGTGTGTTTGTGGACTTCATCCGGACTGAAGCTAGAACACAAACAGACCCCAGCTTTAACACCACGTCCTTCCAATCCGCAAAAAGAGACAAGCCAGACAAGTCTGTTCGGACGCCCATCACAGTCCACAAGACCCAAGTTTCACCTCCAGAGAAAAAAGGAGATCAGAAAAGAGAGATGAATCTTGCCAAACATTGTCCAATTCATGATAAGCCCCATACACTGCGGAAGCGCCGCACCTTCAGAGAGAAGAGTTACGAAGATTGCAAACAGTTTCTGAAAGAGCGTTCTATATGTTTTAGATGCTGCTCATCCACAAGTCACTTTGCCAAGGATTGCCAAGTGGAAATACAGTGCAAGGAATGTGAAAGTACTCAGCACATTTCAGCACTTCATCCAGGCCCAGTACCTTCGAGGTCAAGGTCAGATCCTACTGTTTCAGAGAACGGTGGGGAGTCTGACAAAGGTGATGACGAGGAGGTGACCTCTAAGTGCACTGAAGTGTGTGGAGACGGAGTGAGCGAGAGAGCATGCTCAAAGATATGCCTCGTCAACGTGTTTCCCAAGGGACATCATGAAAGGTCGAAACGTATGTATGCCATTCTAGACGACCAGAGCAATCGTTCCTTGGTAAGGTCCGAATTCTTTAAGCTCTTTGACATTACAGGAGACAAACAACCTTACACGCTGAAGACGTGCGCAGGACGCAAGCAAACAGCCAGCAGAAGGGCCTGTAGGTTCATGGTTGAGTCAGTGGATGAGAAGATTAGTCTACCACTTCCAACACTTCTGGAATGTAACCAGGTCCCAAAAAACCGTTCTGAGATCCCCACTTCAAACGCAGCTCTTCACCACAGCCACCTGAAACGTATCGCCGGAGAAATTCCTCCCCTCGATCCAGAAGCCGACATCCTCCTGCTATTGGGAAGAGACATTTTACGAGTGCATAAGGTGAGGGAGCAAATTAATGGTCCACATGATGCCCCCTTTGCTCAAAGACTGGACTTAGGGTGGGTCATCATCGGTGACGTGTGCCTTAGAGGTGCACACAGACCATCTCAAGTGAAAGCCTTCAAGACCTGCATCCTGGAAAATGGTCGTCCCACTTACCTCGAGCCATGCACTAGTAAGGTCCACATAAAGGAGAATTTCATCTGCCGGCCCCTCAGCACAAACCTTACTACATGTCACTCACTGATAGACACCAGTGAGAGTCTGGGCCAGTCAGTCTTCCACCACTCAGCCAAGGACCACCAACTTGCGCCATCGATGGAGGATTTGAGTTTCCTTCAGTTGATGGAGGATGAGTGCTATCAGGACAGCTCTAAAAGCTGGGTTGCACCTCTGCCTTTCCGTTCTCCAAGGCGACGGCTACCCAACAACAGAGACTATGCCTACCAGCGCCTCTCTTCACTTCGCCGGACTCTAGAAAAACGGCCAAAGATGAAGGCACAGTACCTAGAGTTTATGGAGAAGCTGCTCATCAACCAGCATGCTGAAGTCGCTCCACCGCTTCCTGAAGGCCAAGAGTGCTGGTTCCTCCCATCATTTGGGGTCTATCATCCCAGGAAACCAGAGCAGATTCGCGTGGTCTTTGATTCAAGCGCTCCTTTCGAAGGGATATCTCTGAATGACGTGCTGCTTACTGGACCTGATCTCAACAACAGCCGACTGGGGGTACTGTTGAGGTTCCGGAAGGAACTTGTGGCTGTTACCGCAGACATTCAGCACATGTTTCATTGTTTCGTGGTACGGGAGGACCATAGGGATTATCTCCGCTTCTTGTGGTACCGTGACAACAATCCAAACAATGACATTATAGATTACCGCATGCGTGTGCACGTTTTCGGCAACAGCCCATCCCCCGCAGTTGCGATCTACGGCCTCAGAAGAGCAGCCAAGCAAGGAGAGGCAGAGTTTGGCAGTGATGCCAGACAGTACGTAGAGCGAGACTTCTACGTTGATGACGGACTGAAGTCCTTCTCTACAGAAGCAGAAGCCATCTGTGTCATCAAGCGAGCTCAGCAAATGCTTGCAGCATCTAACGTTCGGCTACACAAGATAGCTTCCAACAGACCTGCAGTCATCACGGCTTTTCCTCCTGAAGACCGTGCAAAAGAAATCCAAGACTTAAACCTGTTCTCTGATGATCTACCTCTGCAGCGAAGTCTTGGAGTATCTTGGAACATCGCCACAGACACATTCACTTTTCAGATCTCGGACAACGAGAAGCCATACACGCGAAGAGGAGTTTTGTCGACGGTCAACCGCCTGTACGATCCTCTCGGCTTTCTGGCACCCGTCACTATACGAGGCAGACTTCTACTCCGCGACCTCTCTAAGCAAGCTGAGGACTGGGACACACCGCTTCCGGATGACATGAAAGGGGAATGGACGGCGTGGAAAACCTCCCTTCAAGATCTTCAAGCACTCCGGATACCACGGGCTTACTCATCATTCTCGTTCTCTGATGCTCGAGATAAAGAGCTATTTGTCTTCTCAGATGCTTCTGTTCAGGCCATTTCAGCAGTGGCTTATTTGAAACTAACTAGGGAGGATGGCAAAAGCGAAGTCAGTTTCGTCTTTGGGAAGGCTAAATTGGCACCTCAACCAGAGATTACAGTTCCTAGGTTGGAGTTATGCGCAGCAGTTCTTGCAGTTGAAGTTGCAGAGCTGGTGGTTGAAGAAATGGCCCTGAGGTTCGACCACACCACTTATTATACTGACAGCAAAGTGGTGCTGGGATATATTCACAACCAAGCAAGGCGGTTCTACGTCTATGTGAATAACCGAGTCCAGCGGATCCGACAGTCTTCTTCTCCAGAACAGTGGCGATACGTTCCCACAGAACATAACCCAGCCGACCATGGGTCCAGGTCAGTCGCTGCTGTCTCCCTTAGTGCCATGACTTGGTTGTCTGGACCAGCCTTTCTCCAGAACTCATCTCTGCACTTCTCTGAACCTGAAGAAACTTTTGACCTCATCAACTCTGACGCTGATGCCGAAGTTCGTCCACTGATCACAGCTAGCGCCACAGAAGTTTCAAAGGGTTTAATGAATAATAGGAAGTTTGAGCGTTTCTCTGCATGGAGCACACTCATGACAGCAATTGCCCGTCTGATACACATAGCTCTTTCCTTTGCTCAGTCTGCACCAGACAACACCTGCCATGGATGGCACATCTGTCGTGCAGGCCCTACTGAAGAAGAGCTTAAGAAAGCGAAGATCCTCGTGATCAAAAGTGTGCAGCATGAGTGTTTCCGGAAAGAACTGGACTGCATTGCAAGGGGACTGAATCTTCCATCTCAAAGCAGCTTAAGAAAGCTACGTCCCATCATTGACAGTAGTGGATTGCTGAGAGTGGGAGGCCGCATATCCAAGTCTGACTTTGGAATGGATGAAACCAACCCCATCATTATTCCTGGTCAACATCACGTGGCGACCCTGCTTGTGCGTCAACACCATGATGCTGTGAAGCATCAGGGTAGACATTTTACAGAGGGCGCCATCCGTGCTGCTGGATTCTGGATTGTTGGAGCAAAAGGGTGCATCAGAAGTATCCTCTTCAAATGTGTCACATGCAGAAAGCTTCGCGGTAAAACAGAACACCAACAGATGGCTGATCTGCCAGCGGAGCGTCTTCAAGCAGCACCACCCTTTACCTACGTAGGGGTGGACATCTTCGGGCCATGGGGAGTAGTCTCACGCCGCACCAGAGGTGGACACGCCAACAGCAAACGGTGGGCTGCATTGTTCTGCTGCATGTGTACAAGGGCTGTGCACATAGAGGTCATTGAGAGCATGACTGCTAGCAGCTTCATAAACGCCCTGAGAAGATTCTTCGCAATCCGAGGTCCTGCGAAGCAGATCCACTCTGACCGTGGCACTAATTTCATTGGTGCTTGCCATGAGCTGAACATGGATGCCTCAAGTTGCAGTTCGGACATTGTGGGGAAGTATCTTCAGAAGCAGCAGTGCAAATGGGTTTTCAACCCGCCCCATTCATCCCATATGGGCGGCGTATGGGAGCGGATGATCGGGATCGCCCGTCGCATCCTCGACTGGATGCTTCTCCAAAGTGGACAATCTCGCCTTACGCATGAGGTGCTGACAACATTCATGGCTGAGGTCACAGCCGTGATCAGTTCAAGGCCCCTCATTCCTGTGTCTTCGGACCCAGAAGCACCACTTATCTTGACTCCAGCTGTGCTGCTGACGCAAAAAAACGGCGTCCCTCCACCTCCGCCAGGAGACTTTGGGACAGTGAATCTCTTCAAATTGGAATGGAAACGTGTTCAGAACCTGGCAGAGACCTTTTGGAACAGGTGGCGTCGGGAATATTTGAACACACTACAGTGCAGACGCAAGTGGCAAGATAAAAGTCCCAATCTCAAGGAGGGAGATGTGGTCTTGATGAAGGATAACCAGGCCAAAAGGAACGAGTGGCCAATGGCCATCATCGAGAAAGTTTCACCAAGCCAAGATGGAAGAGTAAGGAAAGTGGACATTAGACTCTTCAAAGACGGAGCCCAAAAGGTCTTTTCTCGACCTGCTACAGAAGTGGTCCTTCTTCTGTCTCCTGAGACCGCTTTGAGAAGGGTAAAGTTTGTGGGGTCGTTGAAAGACCCCAGGTGGGGAGTGTTAAGGTCTCAGTAGACTATTGAAATTTTGTTGTTTAGAGCCCCCTTGTGGGTGTTATTAGTTTTTAAAGTTGATGCTACATCTTTTCCGGTTTAGACAGGAAGTTGTCAGAAGCAGCAAATGAAGGACATGTGCAGCTAGCGTAACAGTGTTAGCTCCTTTCATCTGTCCGCATCCTTTCATAGCCATTGTTTAGACGCAATGTCTGTAAGTATTATTTTTATAAGGTTTATATTAATGCTTAGAGAGTGGTATTTGCGAGATTATTCTGTAATTTATGTTATTTGGAAACGCTTTAAGTGACATGAAGGCTGATAGAGAAAATGCTTTATACTCATCCTGTTGCTTACATTTGTATTGGACACATGTATAATATCCGTATTTGTAATATTTGTGTTACAGTTTCACACTGATGTTCAGTAAACGGCCAAAACAAGTTCCGACTTCTACTGGTGTTATTGGACTCTGTGTTTATCTGACTGGGTAACCTAACTGGTGGTGAGACCAGTACACCACCTGTAACTTCAAGTTTATGCATCTTTCTATGCTTTCAGGTTGAAACTTGACTGAAAACTCACTTTGAACAAAAGTTATGGCATTTTTTTATCAAAGATCACAAATAGTGTTTTCTCAGCGAGAGAAGGCCAAAATGAACACTTCATGCATAACTCCTGTATTTTGAGGAAAACTCACTGAAATCAAGCTGTAACTTCAAGTTCATGCATCTTTCTATAGTTTCAGGTTGAAACTTGACTGAAAACTCACTTTGAACAAAATTTATGGCTGTTTTGTGTCGCAGGTCACAAATAGCGTTTTCTCAGCGAGAGAAGGCCAAAATGAACACTTCATGCATACCTCCTGTATTTTGATGAAAACTCACTGAAATCCACCTGTAACTTCAAGTTTATGCATCTTTCTATGCTTTCAGGTTGAAACTTGACTGAAAACTCACTTTGAACAAAAGTTATGGCTGTTTTGTATCACAGGTCACAAATAGCATTTTCTCAGTGAGAGAGGGCAAGAATGAACACTTCATGCAGAACTCCTGTATTTTGATGAAAACTCACTGAAATCAAGCTGTGACTTCAAGTTTATGCATCTTTCTATGCTTTCAGGTTGAAACTTGACTGAAAACTCACTTTGAACAAAAGTTATGGCTGTTTTGTGTCGCAAGTCACAAATAGCGTTTTCTCAGCGAGAGAAGGCCAAAATGAACATTTCATGCAGAACGCCTGTATTTTGAGGAAAACTCACTGAAATCAAGCTTTAACTTCAAGTTTATGCATCTTTCTATGCTTTCAGGTTGAAACCTGACTGATACCTCACTTTGAACAAAACTTATGGCTGTTTTGTGTCACAGGTCAAAAAGAGCGTTTTCTAAGCGAGAGAAGGCCAAAATTAACACTTCATGCATAATTCCTTTATTTTGATGAAAACTCACTGAAATCAAGCTTTAACTTCAAGTTTATGCATCTTTCTATGCTTTCAGGTTGAAACCTGACTGATAACTCACTTTGAACAAAAGTTATGTCTTTTTTGTGTCACAGGTCACAAATAGCGTTTTTTCAGCGACAGAAGGCCAAAATGAACACTTCATGCGGAACTCCTGTATTTTGATGAAAACTCACTGAAATCCACCTGTTACTTCAAGTTTATGCATCTTTCTATGCTTTCAGGTGGAAACTTGACTGAAAACACACTTTGAACAAAAGTTATGGCTGTTTTGTGTCACAGTTCACAAATAGTGTTTTCTCAGCGAAAGAAGGCAAAAATGAACACTTCATGCAGAACTCCTGTATTTTGAGGAAAACTGTATGAAATCCACCTGTAACTTCTCTTTTATGCATCTTTCTATGCTTTCAGGTTGAAACTTGACTGAAAACTCACTTCGAACAAAAGTTATGGCTGTTTTGTGTCGCAAGTCACAAATAGCGTTTTCTCAGCGAGAGAAGGCCAAAATGAACACTTCTTGCAGAACTCCTGTATTTTGATGAAAACTCACTGAAATCCACCTGTAACTTCAAGTTTATGCATCTTTCTATGCTTTCAGGTTGATTCTTGACTGAAAACTCACTTTGAACAAAATTTATGGCTGTTTTGTGTCATAGGTCATAAATCGGGTTTTCTCAGCGAGAGAAGGCCAAAATGAACACTTCATGCGGAACTCCTGTATTTTGATGAAAACTCACTGAAATCCACCTGTTACTTCAAGTTTATGCATCTTTCTATGCTTTCAGGTGGAAACTTGACTGAAAACACACTTTGAACAAAAGTTATGGCTGTTTTGTGTCACAGTTCACAAATAGTGTTTTCTCAGCGAAAGAAGGCAAAAATGAACACTTCATGCAGAACTCCTGTATTTTGAGGAAAACTGTATGAAATCCACCTGTAACTTCTCTTTTATGCATCTTTCTATGCTTTCAGGTTGAAACTTGACTGAAAACTCACTTCGAACAAAAGTTATGGCTGTTTTGTGTCGCAAGTCACAAATAGCGTTTTCTCAGCGAGAGAAGGCCAAAATGAACATTTCATGCAGAACTCCTGTATTTTGAGGAAAACTCACTGAAATCAAGCTTTAACTTCAAGTTTATGCATCTTTCTATGCTTTCAGGTTGAAACCTGACTGATACCTCACTTTGAACAAAACTTATGGCTGTTTTGTGTCACAGGTCACAAATAGCGTTTTCTAAGCGAGAGAAGGCAAAAATGAACACTTCATGCATAATTCCTTTATTTTGATGAAAACTCACTGAAATCAAGCTTTAACTTCAAGTTTATGCATCTTTCTATGCTTTCAGGTTGAAACCTGACTGATAACTCACTTTGAACAAAAGTTATGTCTGTTTTGTGTCACAGGTCACAAATAGCGTTTTTTCAGCTACAGAAGGCCAAAATGAACACTTCATGCGGAACTCCTGTATTTTGATGAAAACTCACTGAAATCCACCTGTTACTTCAAGTTTATGCATCTTTCTATGCTTTCAGGTTGAAACTTGACTGAAAACTCACTTTGAACAAAAGTTATGGCTGTTTTGTGTCAAAGGTCACAAATAGTGTTTTCTCAGTGAAAGAAGGCAAAAATGAACACTTCATGCGGAACTCCTGTATTTTGACGAAAACTCACTGAAATCAAGCTGTAACTTCAAGTTTATGCATCTTTCTTTGCTTTCAGGTTGAAACTTGACTGAAAACTCACTTTGAAGAAAAGTTATGGCATTTTTGTATCACAGGTCACAAATAGTGTTTTCTCAGCGAGAGAAGGCCAAAATGAACACTTCATGCATAACTCCTGTATTTTGATGAAAACTCACTGAAGTCAAGCTGTAAATTCAAGTTTATGCATCTTTCTAAGCTTTCAGATTGAAACTTGACTGAAAACTCACTTTGAACAAAAGTTATGGCTGTTTTGTGTCAAAGGTCACAAATAGCGTTTTCTCAGCGAGAGAAGGCCAAAATGAACACTTCATGCAGAACTCCTGTATTTTGAGGAAAACTCACTGAAATCCACTTGTAACTTCAAGTTTTGCACATTTCTATGCTTTCAGGTTGAAACTTGAGTGAAAACTCACTTTGAACAAAAGTTATGGCTGTTTTGTGTCGCAGGTCACAAATAGCGTTTTCTCAGCGAGAAAAGGCCAAAATGAACACTTCATGCGGAACTCCTGTATTTTGATGAAAACTCACTGAAATCCACCTGTTACTTCAAGTTTATGCATCTTTCTATGCTTTCAGGTTGAAACTTGACTGAAAACACACTTTGAACAAAAGTTATGGCTGTTTTGTGTCACAGGTCACAAATAGTGTTTTCTCAGCGAAAGAAGGCAAAAATGAACACTTCATGCAGAACTCCTGTATTTTGAGGAAAACTGTATGAAATCCACCTGTAACTTCTCTTTTATGCATCTTTCTATGCTTTCAGGTTGAAACTTTACTGAAAACTCACTTTTAAAAAAAGTTATGGCATTTTTGTATCACAGTTCACAAATAGTGTTTTCTCAGCGAGAGAAGGCCAAAATGAACATTTCATGCAGAACTCCTGTATTTTGAGGAAAACTCACTGAAATCAAGCTTTAACTTCAAGTTGATGCATCTTTCTATGCTTTCAGGTTGAAACCTGACTGATACCTCACTTTGAACAAAACTTATGGCTGTTTTTTGTCACAGGTCACAAATACCGTTTTCTAAGCGAGAGAAGGCCAAAATGAACACTTCATGCAGAACTCCTGTATTTTGATGAAAACTCACTGAAATCAAGCTGTACCTTCAAGTTTATGCATCTTTCTATGCTTTCAGGTTTAAACTTGACTTATAACTCACTTTGAACAAAAGTTATGTCTGTTTTGTGTCACAGGTCACAAATAGCGTTTTTTCAGCATCAGAAGGCCAAAATGAACACTTCATGCATAACCCCTTCATTTTGACGAAAACTCACTAAAATCAAGCTGTACCTTCAAGTTTATGCATCTTTCTATGCTTTCAGGTTGAAACTTGCCTGAAAACTCACTTTGAACAAAAGTTATGGCTGCTTTGTGTCACAGGTCACAAATAGCGTTTTCTCAGCGAGAGAAGGCCAAAATGAACACTTCATGCATAACTCCTGTATTTTGATGAAAACTCACTGAAATCCACCTGTAACTTCAAGTTTATGCATCTTTCTATGCTTTCAGGTTTAAACTTGACTGAAAACTCACTTTGAACAAAAGTTAGGTCATTTTTGTATCACAGGTCACAAATAGATTTTTCTCAGCGAGAGAAGGCAAAAATGAACACTTCATGCATAACTCCTGTATTTTGAGGAAAACTGCCTGAAATCAACCTCTAACTTCTCTTTTATGCATCTTTCTTTGCTTTCAGGTTGAAACTTGACTGAAAACTCACTTTGAACAAAAGTTATGGCTGTTTTGTATCACAGGTCACAAATAGTGTTTTCTCAGCAAGAGAAGGCCAAAATGAACACTTCATGCAGAACTCCTGTATTTTGATGAAAACTCACTGAAATCAAGGTTTAACTTCAAGTTTATGCATCTTTCTATGCTTTCAGGTTGAAACTTGACTGAAAACTCATTTTGAACAAAAGTTATGGCTGTTTTGTGTCACAGGTCACAAATAGCGTTTTCTCAACGAGAGACAAGGCCAAAATGAACACTTCATGCATAACTCCTGTATTTTGATGAAAACTCACTGAAATCAAGTTGTAACTTCAAGTTTATGCATCTTTCTATGCTTTCAGGTTGAAACTTGACTGAAAACTCACTTTGAACAAAAGTTATGGCTGTTTTGTTTCGCAAGTCACAAATAGCGTTTCCTCAGCGAGAGAAGAACAAAATGAACATTTCATGCAGAACTCCTGTATTTTGAGGAAAACTCACTGAAATCAAGCTTTAACTTCAAGTTTATGCATCTTTCTATGCTTTCAGGTTGAAACCTGACTGAAACCTCACTTTGAACAAAACTTATGGCTGTTTTGTGTCACAGGTCACAAATAGCGTTTTCTCAACGAGAGAAGGCCAAAATGAACACTTCATGCATTACTCCTGTATTTTGATGAAAAGTCACTGAAATCAAGCTGTAACTTCAAATTTATGCATCTTTCTATACTTTCAGGTTGAAACTTGACTGAAAACTCACTTTGTACAAAAGTTATGGCTGTTTTGTGTCGCAGGTCACAAATAGCATTTTCTCAGCGAGACAAGGCCAAAATGAACACTTCATGCATAACTCCTGTATTTTGATGAAAACTCACTGAAATCAAGTTGTAACTTCAAGTTTATGCATCTTTCTATGCTTTCAGGTTGAAACTTGACTGAAAACTCACTTTGAACAAAAGTTATGGCTGTTTTGTGTAGCAGGTCAAAAATAGCGTTTTCTCAGCGAGAGAAGGCCGAAATGAAGACTTCATGCATAACTCCTGTATTTTGAGGTAAACTCACTGAAATCAAGCTGTACCTTCAAGTTTATGCATCTTTCTATGCTTTCAGGTTGAAACTTGACTGAAAACTCACTTTGAACAAAAGTTATGGCTGTTTTGTGTCAAAGGTCACAAATAGCGTTTTCTCAGCGAGAGAAGGCCAAAATGAACACTTCATGCGGAACTCCTGTATTTTGATGAAAACTCACTGAAATCCACCTGTAACTTCAAGTTTATGCTTCTTTCTATGCGTTCAGTTGGAAACTTGACTGAAAACTCACTTTGAACAAAAGTTAGGTCAATTTTGTATCACAGGTCACAAATAGATTTTTCTCAGCGAGAGAAGGCCAAAATGAACACTTCATGCAGAACTCCTGTATTTTGATGAAAACTCACTGAAATCAAGCTGTAACTTCAAGTTTATGCATCTTTCTATGCATTCAGGTTGAAACTTGACTGAAAACTCACTTTGAACAAAAGTTAGGTCATTTTTGTATCACAGGTCACAAATAGTGTTTTCTCAGCGAGAGAAGGCCAAAATGAACACTTCATGCAGAACTCCTGTATTTTGATGAAAACTCACGGAAATCCACCTGTAACTTCAAATTTATGCATCTTTCTATGCTTTCAGGTTGAAACTTGACTGGAAACTCACTTTGAAGAAAAGTTATGGCATTTTTGTATCACAGGTCACAAGTAGTGTTTTCTCAGCGAGAGAAGGCCAAAATGAACACTTCATGCAGAACTCCTGTATTTTGATGAAAACTCACTGAAATCAAGCTGTAACTTCAAGTTTATGCATCTTTCTATGCATTCAGGTTGAAACTTGACTGAAAACTCACTTTGAACAAAAGTTATGGCTGTTTTGTGTCACAGGTCACAAATAGCGTTTTCTCAGCGAGAGAAGGCCAAAATGAAGACTTCATGCAGAACTCCTGTATTTTGATGAAAACTCACTGAAATCCACCTGTAACTTCAAGTTTATGCATCTTTCTATGCTTTCAGGTTGAAACTTGACTGAAAACTCACTTTGAACAAAAGTTATTGCATTTTTTTATCACAGGTCACAAATACTGTTTTCTCAGCGATAGAAGGCCAAAATGAACACTTCATGCATAACTCCTGTATTTTGATGAATACTCACTGAAATCAAGGTTTAACTTCAAGTTTATGCATCTTTCTATGCTTTCAGGTTGAAACTTGACTGAAAACTCACTTTCAACAAAAGTTATGGCTGTTTTGTGTCACAGGTCACAAATAGCGTTTTCTCAGCGAGAGAAGGCCAAAATGAACACTTCATGCAGAACTCCTGTATTTTGATGAAAACTCACTGAAATCAAGCTGTAACTTCAAGTTTATGCATCTTTCTATGCTTTCAGGTTGAAACTTGACTGAAAACTCACTTTCAACAAAAGTTATGGCTGTTTTGTGTCACAGGTCACAAATAGCGTTTTCTCAGCGAGAGAAGGCCAAAATGAACACTTCATGCAGAACTCCTGTATTTTGATGAAAACTCAATGAAATCCACCTGTAACTTCAAGTTTATGCATCTTTCTATGCTTTCAGGTTGAAACTTGATTGAAAACTCACTTTGAACAAAAGTTATGGCTGTTTTGTATCACAGGTCACAAATAGCGTTTTCACAGCGAGAGAAGGCCAAAATGAACACTTCATGCATAACTCCTGTATTTTAATGAAAACTCACTGAAATCCACCTGTAACTTCAAGTTTATGCATCTTTCTATGCTTTCAGGTTGAAACTTGACTGAAAACTCACTTTGAACAAAAGTGATTGCATTTTTGTATCACAGGTCACAAATACTGTTTTCTCAGTGATAGAAGGCCAAAATGAACACTTCATGCATAACTCCTGTATTTTGATGAATACTCACTGAAATCAAGGTTTAACTTCAAGTTTATGCATCTTTCTATGCTTTCAGGTTGAAACTTGACTGAAAACTCACTTTGAACAATAGTTATGGCTGTTTTGTGTCACAGGTCACAAATAGTGTTTTCTCAGCGAGAGAAGGCCAAAATGAACACTTCATGCATAACTCCTGTATTTTGATGAATACTCACTGAAATCAAGGTTTAACTTCAAGTTTATGCATCTTTCTATGCTTTCAGGTTGAAACTTGACTGAAAACTCACTTTGAACAAAAGTTATGGCATTTTTGTGTCACAGGTCACAAATAGTGTTTTCTCAGCGAGAGAAGGCCAAAATGAAGACTTCATGCAGAACTCCTGTATTTTGATGAAAACTCACTGAAATCCACCTGTAACTTCAAGTTTAAGCATCTTTCTATGCTTTCAGGTTGAAACTTGACTGAAAACTCACTTTCAACAAAAGTTATGGCATTTTTGTATCACAGGTCACAAATAGTGTTTTCTCAGCGAGAGAAGGCCAAAATGAACACTTCATGCATAAATCCTGTATTTTGATGAAAACTCACTGAAATCCACCTGTAACTTCAAGTTTATGCATATTTCTATGCTTTCAGGTTGAAACTTGACTGAAAACTCACTTTGAAGAAAAGTTATGGCATTTTTGTGTCACAGGTCACAAATAGCGTTTTCTCAGCGAGAGAAGGCGAAAATGAACACTTCATGCAGAACTCCTGTATTTTGATTAAAAATCACTGAAATCCACCTGTAACTTCAAGTTTATGCATCTTTCTATGCTTTCAGGTTGAAACTTGACTGAAAACTCACTTTGAACAAAAGTTATGGCTGTTTTGTGTCACAGGTCACAAATAGTGTTTTCTCAGCGAGAGAAGGCCAAAATGAACACTTCATGCAGAACTCCTGTATTTTGATGAAAACTCACTGAAATCCACCTGTAACTTCAAGTTTATGCATCTTTCTATGCTTTCAGGTTGAAACTTGACTGAAAACTCACTTTCAACAAAAGTTATGGCTGTTTTGTGTCACAGGTCACAAATAGCGTTTTCTCAGCGAGAGAAGGCCAAAATGAACACTTCATGCAGAACTCCTGTATTTTGATGAAAACTCAATGAAATCCACCTGTAACTTCAAGTTTATGCTTCTTTCTATGCGTTCAGTTGGAAACTTGACTGAAAACTCACTTTGAACAAAAGTTAGGTCAATTTTGTATCACAGGTCACAAATAGATTTTTCTCAGCGAGAGAAGGCCAAAATGAACACTTCATGCAGAACTCCTGTATTTTGATGAAAACTCACTGAAATCACGCTGTAACTTCAAGTTTATGCATCTTTCTATGCATTCAGGTTGAAACTTGACTGAAAACTCACTTTGAACAAAAGTTAGGTCATTTTTGTATCACAGGTCACAAATAGTGTTTTCTCAGCGAGAGAAGGCCAAAATGAACACTTCATGCAGAACTCCTGTATTTTGATGAAAACTCACGGAAATCCACCTGTAACTTCAAATTTATGCATCTTTCTATGCTTTCAGGTTGAAACTTGACTGGAAACTCACTTTGAAGAAAAGTTATGGCATTTTTGTATCACAGGTCACAAGTAGTGTTTTCTCAGCGAGAGAAGGCCAAAATGAACACTTCATGCAGAACTCCTGTATTTTGATGAAAACTCACTGAAATCAAGCTGTAACTTCAAGTTTATGCATCTTTCTATGCATTCAGGTTGAAACTTGACTGAAAACTCACTTTGAACAAAAGTTATGGCTGTTTTGTGTCACAGGTCACAAGTAGTGTTTTCTCAGCGAGAGAAGGCCAAAATGAAGACTTCATGCAGAACTCCTGTATTTTGATGAAAACTCACTGAAATCCACCTGTAACTTCAAGTTTATGCATCTTTCTATGCTTTCAGGTTGAAACTTGACTGAAAACTCACTTTGAACAAAAGTTATTGCATTTTTTTATCACAGGTCACAAATACTGTTTTCTCAGCGATAGAAGGCCAAAATGAACACTTCATGCATAACTCCTGTATTTTGATGAATACTCACTGAAATCAAGGTTTAACTTCAAGTTTATGCATCTTTCTATGCTTTCAGGTTGAAACTTGACTGAAAACTCACTTTCAACAAAAGTTATGGCTGTTTTGTGTCACAGGTCACAAATAGCGTTTTCTCAGCGAGAGAAGGCCAAAATGAACACTTCATGCAGAACTCCTGTATTTTGATGAAAACTCACTGAAATCAAGCTGTAACTTCAAGTTTATGCATCTTTCTATGCTTTCAGGTTGAAACTTGACTGAAAACTCACTTTCAACAAAAGTTATGGCTGTTTTGTGTCACAGGTCACAAATAGCGTTTTCTCAGCGAGAGAAGGCCAAAATGAACACTTCATGCAGAACTCCTGTATTTTGATGAAAACTCAATGAAATCCACCTGTAACTTCAAGTTTATGCATCTTTCTATGCTTTCAGGTTGAAACTTGATTGAAAACTCACTTTGAACAAAAGTTATGGCTGTTTTGTATCACAGGTCACAAATAGCGTTTTCACAGCGAGAGAAGGCCAAAATGAACACTTCATGCATAACTCCTGTATTTTAATGAAAACTCACTGAAATCCACCTGTAACTTCAAGTTTATGCATCTTTCTATGCTTTCAGGTTGAAACTTGACTGAAAACTCACTTTGAACAAAAGTGATTGCATTTTTGTATCACAGGTCACAAATACTGTTTTCTCAGTGATAGAAGGCCAAAATGAACACTTCATGCATAACTCCTGTATTTTGATGAATACTCACTGAAATCAAGGTTTAACTTCAAGTTTATGCATCTTTCTATGCTTTCAGGTTGAAACTTGACTGAAAACTCACTTTGAACAATAGTTATGGCTGTTTTGTGTCACAGGTCACAAATAGTGTTTTCTCAGCGAGAGAAGGCCAAAATGAACACTTCATGCATAACTCCTGTATTTTGATGAATACTCACTGAAATCAAGGTTTAACTTCAAGTTTATGCATCTTTCTATGCTTTCAGGTTGAAACTTGACTGAAAACTCACTTTGAACAAAAGTTATGGCATTTTTGTGTCACAGGTCACAAATAGTGTTTTCTCAGCGAGAGAAGGCCAAAATGAAGACTTCATGCAGAACTCCTGTATTTTGATGAAAACTCACTGAAATCCACCTGTAACTTCAAGTTTAAGCATCTTTCTATGCTTTCAGGTTGAAACTTGACTGAAAACTCACTTTCAACAAAAGTTATGGCATTTTTGTATCACAGGTCACAAATAGTGTTTTCTCAGCGAGAGAAGGCCAAAATGAACACTTCATGCATAAATCCTGTATTTTGATGAAAACTCACTGAAATCCACCTGTAACTTCAAGTTTATGCATATTTCTATGCTTTCAGGTTGAAACTTGACTGAAAACTCACTTTGAAGAAAAGTTATGGCATTTTTGTGTCACAGGTCACAAATAGCGTTTTCTCAGCGAGAGAAGGCGAAAATGAACACTTCATGCAGAACTCCTGTATTTTGATTAAAAATCACTGAAATCCACCTGTAACTTCAAGTTTATGCATCTTTCTATGCTTTCAGGTTGAAACTTGACTGAAAACTCACTTTGAACAAAAGTTATGGCTGTTTTGTGTCACAGGTCACAAATAGTGTTTTCTCAGCGAGAGAAGGCCAAAATGAACACTTCATGCAGAACTCCTGTATTTTGATGAAAACTCACTGAAATCCACCTGTAACTTCAAGTTTATGCATCTTTCTATGCTTTCAGGTTGAAACTTGACTGAAAACTCACTTTCAACAAAAGTTATGGCTGTTTTGTGTCACAGGTCACAAATAGCGTTTTCTCAGCGAGAGAAGGCCAAAATGAACACTTCATGCAGAACTCCTGTATTTTGATGAAAACTCAATGAAATCCACCTGTAACTTCAAGTTTATGCATCTTTCCATGCTTTCAGGTTGAAACTTGACTGAAAAGTCACTTTGAACAAAAGTTATGGCATTTTTATGTCACAGGTCACAAATAGCGTTTTCTCAGCGAGAGAAGGCCAAAATGAACACTTCATGCAGAACTCCTGTATTTTGATTAAAAATCACTGAAATCCACCTGTAACTTCAAGTTTATGCATCTTTCTATGCTTTCAGGTTGACACTTGACTGAAAACTCACTTTGTACAAAAGTTATGGCTGTTATGTGTCACAGGTCACAAATAGCGTTTTCTCAGCGAGAGAAGGCGAAAATGAACACGTCATGCAGAACTCCTGTATTTTGATGAAAACTCACTGAAATCCACCTGGAACTTCAAGTTTATGCATCTTTCTATGCTTTCAGGTTGAAACTTGACTGAAAACTCACTTTGAAAAAAAGTTATGGCTGTTTTGTGTCACAGGTCACAAATAGCGTTTTCACAGCGAGAGAAGGCCAAAATGAACACTTCATGCATAACTCCTGTATTTTGATGAATAGTCACTGAAATCAAGGTTTAACTTCAAGTTTATGCATCTTTCTATGCTTTCAGGTTGAAACTTGACTGAAAACTCACTTTGAACAAAAGTTATGGCTGTTTTGTGTCACAGGTCACAAATAGTGTTTTCTCAGCGAGAGAAGGCCAAAATGAACACTTCTTGCATAAATCCTGTTTTTTGATGAAAACTCACTGAAATCAAGCTGTAACTTCAAGTTTATGCATCTTTCTATGCTTTCAGGTTGAAACTTGACTGAAAACTCACTTTGAACAAAAGTTATGGCTGTTTTTTGTCACAGGTCACAAATAGCGTTTTCACAGCGAGAGAAGGCCAAAATGAACACTTCATGCATAACTCCTGTATTTTGATGAAAACTCACTGAAATCCACTTGTAACTTCAAGTTTATGCATCTTTCTATGCTTTCAGGTTGAAACTTGACTGAAAACTCACTTTGAACAAAAGTTATTGCATTTTTGTATCACAGGTCACAAATAGTGTTTTCTCAGCGAGAGAAGGCCAAAATGAACACTTCATGCATAACTCCTGTATTTTGATGAATACTCACTGAAATCCACCTGTAACTTCAAGTTTATGCATCTTTCTATGCTTTCAGGTTGAAACTTGACTGAAAACTCACTTTGAACAAAAGTTATTGCTGTTTTGTGTCACAGGTCACAAATAGTGTTTTCTCAGCGAGAGAAGGCCAAAATGAACACTTCATGCAGAACTCCTGTATTTTGATGAAAACTCACTGAAATCCACCTGTAACTTCAAGTTTATGCATCTTTCTATGCTTTCAGGTTGAAACTTGACAGAAAACTCACTTTGAACAAAAGTTATGGCATTTTTGTATCACAGGTCACAAATAGTGTTTTCTCAGCGAGAGAAGGCCAAAATGAACACTTCATGCAGAACTCCTGTATTTTGAGGAAAACTCACTGAAATCAAGCTGTAACTTCAAGTTTATGCATCTTTCTATGCTTTCAGGTTGAAACTTGACTGAAAACTCACTTTGAACAAAAGTTATGGCATTTTTGTGTTACAGGTCACAAATAGTGTTTTCTCAGCGAGAGAAGGCCAAAATGAACACTTCATGCAGAACTCCTGTATTTTGATGAAAACTCAATGAAATCCACCTGTAACTTCAAGTTTATGCATCTTTCTATGCTTTCAGGTTGAAACTTGATTGAAAACTCACTTTGAACAAAAGTTATGGCTGTTTTGTATCACAGGTCACAAATAGCGTTTTCACAGCGAGAGAAGGCCAAAATGAACACTTCATGCATAACTCCTGTATTTTGATGAAAACTCACTGAAATCCACCTGTAACTTCAAGTTTATGCATCTTTCTATGCTTTCAGGTTGAAACTTGACTGAAAACTCACTTTGAACAAAAGTTATTGCATTTTTGTATCACAGGTCACAAATACTGTTTTCTCAGTGATAGAAGGCCAAAATGAACACTTCATGCATAACTCCTGTATTTTGATGAATACTCACTGAAATCAAGGTTTAACTTCAAGTTTATGCATCTTTCTATGCTTTCAGGTTGAAACTTGACTGAAAACTCACTTTGAACAAAAGTTATGGCTGTTTTGTGTCACAGGTCACAAATAGTGTTTTCTCAGCGAGAGAAGGTCAAAATGAACACTTCATGCATAAATCCTGTATTTTGATGAAAACTCACTGAAATCCACCTGTAACTTCAAGTTTATGCATCTTTCCATGCTTTCAGGTTGAAACTTGACTGAAAACTCACTTTGAACAAAAGTTATGGCATTTTAGTGTCACAGGTCACAAATAGCGTTTTCTCAGCGAGAGAAGGCCAAAATGAACACTTCATGCAGAACTCCTGTATTTTGATTAAAAATCACTGAAATCCACCTGTAACTTCAAGTTTATGCATCTTTCTATGCTTTCAGGTTGACACTTGACTGAAAACTCACTTTGTACAAAAGTTATGGCTGTTATGTGTCACAGGTCACAAATAGCGTTTTCTCAGCGAGAGAAGGCGAAAATGAACACGTCATGCAGAACTCCTGTATTTTGATGAAAACTCACTGAAATCCACCTGGAACTTCAAGTTTATGCATCTTTCTATGCTTTCAGGTTGAAACTTGACTGAAAACTCACTTTGAAAAAAAGTTATGGCTGTTTTGTGTCACAGGTCACAAATAGTGTTTTCTCAGCGAGAGAAGGCCAAAATGAACACTTCTTGCATAAATCCTGTATTTTGATGAATAGTCACTGAAATCAAGGTTTAACTTCAAGTT
The DNA here is from genome assembly GCF_037954235.1 of Aulostomus chinensis. Lineage (NCBI taxonomy): Eukaryota > Metazoa > Chordata > Actinopteri > Syngnathiformes > Aulostomidae > Aulostomus > Aulostomus chinensis. Next base: position 189,780 of record NW_028234182.1, read on the forward strand.
TATGCATCTTTCTATGCTTTCAGGTTGAAACTTGACTGAAAACTCACTTTGAACAAAAGTTATGGCTGTTTTGTGTCACAGGTCACAAATAGTGTTTTCTCAGCGAGAGAAGGCCAAAATGAACACTTCTTGCATAAATCCTGTTTTTTGATGAAAACTCACTGAAATCCACCTGTAACTTCAAGTTTATGCATATTTCTATGCTTTCAGGTTGAAACTTGACTGAAAACTCACTTTGAAGAAAAGTTATGGCATTTTTGTGTCACAGGTCACAAATAGCGTTTTCACAGCGAGAGAAGGCCAAAATGAACACTTCATGCATAACTCCTGTATTTTGATGAAAACTCACTGAAATCCACTTGTAACTTCAAGTTTATGCATCTTTCTATGCTTTCAGGTTGAAACTTGACTGAAAACTCACTTTGAAGAAAAGTTATGGCATTTTTGTATCACAGGTCACAAATAGTGTTTTCTCAGCGAGAGAAGGCCAAAATGAACACTTCATGCATAACTCCTGTATTTTGATGAATACTCACTGAAATCAAGGTTTAACTTCAAGTTTATGCATCTTTCTATGCTTTCAGGTTGAAACTTGACTGAAAACTCACTTTGAACAAAAGTTATGGCTGTTTTGTGTCACAGGTCACAAATAGTGTTTTCTCAGCGAGAGAAGGCCAAAATGAACACTTCATGCAGAACTCCTGTATTTTGATGAAAACTCACTGAAATCCACCTGTAACTTCAAGTTTATGCATCTTTCTATGCTTTCAGGTTGAAACTTGACTGAAAACTCACTTTCAACAAAAGTTATGGCTGTTTTGTGTCACAGGTCACAAATAGCGTTTTCTCAGCGAGAGAAGGCCAAAATGAACACTTCATGCAGAACTCCTGTATTTTGATGAAAACTCACTGAAATCCACCTGTAACTTCAAGTTTATGCATCTTTCTATGCTTTCAGGTTGAAACTTGACAGAAAACTCACTTTGAACAAAAGTTATGGCTGTTCTGTGTCGCAGGTCACAAATAGCGTATTCTCAGCGAGAGAAGGCCAAAATGAACACTTCATGCAGAACTACCTGTATTTTGATGAAAACTCACTGAAATCAAGCTGTAACTTCAAGTTTATGCATCTTTCTATGCTTTCAGGTTGCAACTTGACTGAAAACTCACTTTGAAAAAAAGTTATGGCATTTTTGTATCACAGGTCACAAATAGTGTTTTCTCAGCGAGAGAAGGCCAAAATGAACACTTCATGCAGAACTCCTGTATTTTGAGGAAAACTCACTGAAATCAAGCTGTAACTTCAAGTTTATGCATCTTTTTCTATGCTTTCAGGTTGAAACTTGACTGAAAACTCACTTTGAACAAAAGTTATGGCATTTTTGTATCACAGGTCACAAATAGTGTTTTCTCAGCGAGAGAAGGCCAAAATGAACACTTCATGCAGAACTCCTGTATTTTTATGAAAACTCACTGAAATCAAGCTGTAACTTCAAGTTTATGCATCTTTCTTTGCCTTCAGGTTGAAACTTGACTGAAAACTCACTTTGAACAAAAGTTATGGCTGTTTTGTGTCACAGGTCACAAATAGCGTTTTCTCAGCGATAGAAGGCCAAAATGAACACTTCATGCATAACTCCTGTATTTTGATGAAAACTCACTGAAATCCACCTGTAACTTCAAGTTTATGCATCTTTCTATGCTTTCAGGTTTAAACTTGACTTATAACTCACTTTGAACAAAAGTTATGTCTGTTTTGTGTCACAGGTCACAAATAGCGTTTTTTCAGCATCAGAAGGCCAAAATGAACACTTCATGCATAACCCCTTCATTTTGACGAAAACTCACTGAAATCAAGCTGTACCTTCAAGTTTATGCATCTTTCTATGCTTTCAGGTTGAAACTTGCCTGAAAACTCACTTTGAACAAAAGTTATGGCTGCTTTGTGTCACAGGTCACAAATAGCGTTTTCTCAGCGAGAGAAGGCCAAAATGAACACTTCATGCATAACTCCTGTATTTTGATGAAAACTCACTGAAATCCACCTGTAACTTCAAGTTTATGCATCTTTCTATGCTTTCAGGTTTAAACTTGACTGAAAACTCACTTTGAACAAAAGTTAGGTCATTTTTGTATCACAGGTCACAAAGAGATTTTTCTCAGCGAGAGAAGGCAAAAATGAACACTTCATGCATAACTCCTGTATTTTGAGGAAAACTGCCTGAAATCAACCTCTAACTTCTCTTTTATGCATCTTTCTTTGCTTTCAGGTTGAAACTTGACTGAAAACTCACTTTGAACAAAAGTTATGGCTGTTTTGTATCACAGGTCACAAATAGCGTTTTCTCAGCGAGACAAGGCCAAAATGAACACTTCATGCATAACTCCTGTATTTTGATGAAAACTCACTGAAATCAAGCTGTACCTTCAAGTTTATGCATCTTTCTATGCTTTCAGGTTGAAACTTGACTGAAAACTCACTTTGAACAAAAGTTATGGCTGTTTTGTGTCAAAGGTCACAAATAGCGTTTTCTCAGCGAGAGAAGGCCAAAATGAACACTTCATGCGGAACTCCTGTATTTTGATGAAAACTCACTGAAATCCACCTGTAACTTCAAGTTTATGCTTCTTTCTATGCGTTCAGTTGGAAACTTGACTGAAAACTCACTTTGAACAAAAGTTAGGTCATTTTTGTATCACAGGTCACAAATAGATTTTTCTCAGCGAGAGAAGGCCAAAATGAACACTTCATGCAGAACTCCTGTATTTTGATGAAAACTCACGGAAATCCACCTGTAACTTCAAGTTTATGCATCTTTCTATGCTTTCAGGTTGAAACTTGACTGAAAACTCACTTTGAAGAAAAGTTATGGCATTTTTGTATCACAGGTCACAAATAGTGTTTTCTCAGCGAGAGAAGGCCAAAATGAAGAATTCATGCATAACTCCTGTATTTTGATGAAAACTCACTGAAATCCACCTGTAACTTCAAGTTTATGCATCTTTCTATGCTTTCAGGTTGAAACTTGACTGAAAACTCACTTTGAACAAAAGTCAGGTCATTTTTGTATCACAGGTCACAAATAGTGTTTTCTCAGCGAGAGAAGGCCAAAATGAACACTTCATGCAGAACTCCTGTATTTTGATGAATACTCACTGAAATCAAGGTTTAACTTCAAGTTTATGCATCTTTCTATGCTTTCAGGTTGAAACTTGACTGAAAACTCACTTTCAACAAAAGTTATGGCTGTTTTGTGTCACAGGTCACAAATAGCGTTTTCTCAGCGAGAGAAGGCCAAAATGAACACTTCATGCAGAACTCCTGTATTTTGATGAAAACTCACTGAAATCAAGCTGTAACTTCAAGTTTATGCATCTTTCTATGCTTTCAGGTTGAAACTTGACTGAAAACTCACTTTCAACAAAAGTTATGGCTGTTTTGTGTCACAGGTCACAAATAGCGTTTTCTCAGCGAGAGAAGGCCAAAATGAACACTTCATGCAGAACTCCTGTATTTTGATGAATAGTCACTGAAATCAAGGTTTAACTTCAAGTTTATGCATCTTTCTATGCTTTCAGGTTGAAACTTGACTGAAAACTCACTTTGAACAAAAGTTATGGCTGTTATGTGTCACAGGTCACAAATAGCGTTTTCTCAGCGAGAGAAGGCGAAAATGAACAGGTCATGCAGAACTCCTGTATTTTGATGAAAACTCACTGAAATCCACCTGGAACTTCAAGTTTATGCATCTTTCTATGCTTTCAGGTTGAAACTTGACTGAAAACTCACTTTGAAAAAAAGTTATGGCTGTTTTGTGTCACAGGTCACAAATAGCGTTTTCACAGCGAGAGAAGGCCAAAATGAACACTTCATGCATAACTCCTGTATTTTGATGAATAGTCACTGAAATCAAGGTTTAACTTCAAGTTTATGCATCTTTCTATGCTTTCAGGTTGAAACTTGACTGAAAACTTATTTTGAACAAAAGTTATGGCATTTTTGTGTCACAGGTCACAAATAGTGTTTTCTCAGCGAGAGAAGGCCAAAATGAACACTTCATGCAGAACTCCTGTATTTTGATGAAAACTCACTGAAATCCACTTGTAACTTCAAGTTTATGCATCTTTCTATGCTTTCAGGTTGAAACTTGACTGAAAACTCACTTTGAACAAAAGTTATTGCATTTTTGTATCACAGGTCACAAATAGTGTTTTCTCAGCGAGAGAAGGCCAAAATGAACACTTCATGCATAACTCCTGTATTTTGATGAATACTCACTGAAATCAAGGTTTAACTTCAAGTTTATGCATCTTTCTATGCTTTCAGGTTGAAACTTGACTGAAAACTCACTTTGAACAAAAGTTATGGCTGTTTTGTGTCACAGGTCACAAATAGTGTTTTCTCAGCGAGAGAAGGCCAAAATGAACACTTCATGCAGAACTCCTGTATTTTGATGAAAACTCACTGAAATCCACCTGTAACTTCAAGTTTATGCATCTTTCTATGCTTTCAGGTTGAAACTTGACTGAAAACTCACTTTCAACAAAAGTTATGGCTGTTTTGTGTCACAGGTCACAAATAGCGTTTTCTCAGCGAGAGAAGGCCAAAATGAACACTTCATGCAGAACTCCTGTATTTTGATGAAAACTCACTGAAATCCACCTGTAACTTCAAGTTTATGCATCTTTCTATGCTTTCAGGTTGAAACTTGACAGAAAACTCACTTTGAACAAAAGTTATGGCTGTTCTGTGTCGCAGGTCACAAATAGCGTATTCTCAGCGAGAGAAGGCCAAAATGAACACTTCATGCAGAACTACCTGTATTTTGATGAAAACTCACTGAAATCAAGCTGTAACTTCAAGTTTATGCATCTTTCTATGCTTTCAGGTTGCAACTTGACTGAAAACTCACTTTGAACAAAAGTTATTGCATTTTTGTATCACAGGTCACATATAGTGTTTTCTCAGCGAGAGAAGGCCAAAATGAACACTTCATGCAGAACTCCTGTATTTTGATGAAAACTCACTGAAATCCACCTGTAACTTCAAGTTTATGCATCTTTCTATGCTTTCAGGTTGAAACTTGACTGAAAACTCACTTTGAAGAAAAGTTATGGCATTTTTGTATCACAGGTCACAAATAGTGTTTTCTCAGCGAGAGAAGGCCAAAATGAACACTTCATGCATAAATCCTGTATTTTGATGAAAACTCACTGAAATCCACCTGTAACTTCAAGTTTATGCATATTTCTATGCTTTCAGGTTGAAACTTGACTGAAAACTCACTTTGAACAAAAGTTATGGCATTTTTGTGTCACAGGTCACAAATAGCGTTTTCTCAGCGAGAGAAGGCCAAAATGAACACTTCATGCATAACTCCTGTATTTTGATGAATACTCACTGAAATCAAGGTTTAACTTCAAGTTTATGCATCTTTCAATGCTTTCAGGTTGAAACTTGACTGAAAACTCACTTTGAACAAAAGTTATGGCTGTTTTGTGTCACAGGTCACAAATAGTGTTTTCTCAGCGAGAGAAGGTCAAAATGAACACTTCATGCATAATTCCTGTATTTTGATGAAAACTCACTGAAATCCACCTGTAACTTCAAGTTTATGCATCTTTCCATGCTTTCAGGTTGAAACTTGACTGAAAACTCTCTTTGAACAAAAGTTATGGCATTTTTGTGTCACAGGTCACAAATAGCGTTTTCTCAGCGACAGAAGGCGAAAATGAACACGTCATGCATAACTCCTGTATTTTGATGAAAACTCACTGAAATCCACCTGGAACTTCAAGTTTATGCATCTTTCTATGCTTTCAGGTTGAAACTTGACTGAAAACTCACCTTGAAAAAAAGTTATGGCTGTTTTGTGTCACAGGTCACAAATAGCGTTTTCACAGCGAGAGAAGGCCAAAATGAACACTTCATGCATAACTCCTGTATTTTGATGAATAGTCACTGAAATCAAGGTTTAACTTCAAGTTTATGCATCTTTCTATGCTTTCAGGTTGAAACTTGACTGAAAACTCACTTTGAACAAAAGTTATGGCATTTTTGTGTCACAGGTCACAAATAGTGTTTTCTCAGCGAGAGAAGGCCAAAATGAACACTTCATGCAGAACTCCTGTATTTTGATGAAAACTCACTGAAATCCACCTGTAACTTCAAGTTTATGCATCTTTCTATGCTTTCAGGTTGAAACTTGACTGAAAACTCACTTTCAAAAAAAGTTATGGCTGTTTTGTGTCACAGGTCACAAATAGCGTTTTCTCAGCGAGAGAAGGCCAAAATGAACACGTCATGCATAACTCCTGTATTTTGATGAAAACTCACTGAAATCCACCTGTAACTTCAAGTTTATGCATCTTTCTATGCTTTCAGGTTGAAACTTGACTGAAAACTCACTTTGAACAAAAGTTATGGCTGTTTTGTGTCACAGGTCACAAATAGCGTTTTCACAGCGAGAGAAGGCCAAAATGAATAATTCATGCATAACTCCTGTATTTTGATGAAAACTCACTGAAATCCACCTCTAACTTCAAGTTTATGCATCTTTCTATGCTTTCAGGTTGAAACTTGACTGAAAACTCACTTTGAACAAAAGTTATGGCATTTTTGTGTCACAGGTCACAAATAGTGTTTTCTCAGCGAGAGAAGGCCAAAATGAACACTTCATGCAGAACTCCTGTATTTTGATGAAAACTCACTGAAATCCACCTGTAACTTCAAGTTTATGCATCTATCTATGCTTTCAGGTTGAAACTTGACTGAAAACTCACTTTGAAGAAAAGTTATGGCATTTTTGTATCACAGGTCACAAATAGTGTTTTCTCAGCGAGAAAAGGCCAAAATGAACACTTCATGCATAAATCCTGTATTTTGATGAAAACTCACTGAAATCCACCTGTAACTTCAAGTTTATGCATATTTCTATGCTTTCAGGTTGAAACTTGACTGAAAACTTACTTTGAACAAAAGTTATGGCATTTTTGTGTCACAGGTCACAAATAGCGTTTTCTCAGCGAGAGAAGGCCAAAATGAACACTTCATGCATAAATCCTGTATTTTGATGAAAACTCACTGAAATCCACCTGTAACTTCAAGTTTATGCATCTTTCCATGCTTTCAGGTTGAAACTTGACTGAAAACTCACTTTGAACAAAAGTTATGGCATTTTTGTGTCACAGGTCACAAATAGCGTTTTCTCAGCGAGAGAAGGCCAAAATGAACACTTCATGCATAACTCTTGTATTTTGATGAATACTCACTGAAATCAAGGTTTAACTTCAAGTTTATGCATCTTTCTATGCTTTCAGGTTGAAACTTGACTGAAAACTCACTTTGAACAAAAGTTATGGCTGTTTTGTGTCACAGGTCACAAATAGTGTTTTTCAGCGAGAGAAGGCCAAAATTAACACTTCATGCATAAATCCTATATTTTGATGAAAACTCACTGAAATCCACCAGTACCTTCAAGTTTATGCATCTTTCTATGCTTTCAGGTTGAAACTTGACTGAAAACTCACTTTCAACAAAAGTTATGGCTGTTTTGTGTTACAGGTCACAAATAGCGTTTTCTCAGCGAGAGAAGGCCAAAGTGAACACTTCATGCAGAACTCCTGTATTTTGATGAAAACTCACTGAAATCCACCTGTAACTTCAAGTTTATGCATCTTTCTATGCTTTCAGGTTGAAACTTGACTGAAAACTCACTTTCAACAAAAGTTATGGCTGTTTTGTGTCACAGGTCACAAATAGCGTTTTCTCAGCGAGAGAAGGCCAAAATGAACACTTCATGCAGAACTCCTGTATTTTGATGAAAACTCACTGAAATCCACCAGTACCTTCAAGTTTATGCATCTTTCTATGCTTTCAGGTTGAAACTTGACTGAAAACTCACTTTGAACAAAAGTTATGGCTGTTTTGTTTCACAGGTCACCAATAGTGTTTTCTCAGCGAGAGAAGGCCAAAATTAACACTTCATGCATAAATCCTATATTTTGATGAAAACTCACTGAAATCCACCTGTCACTTCAAGTTTATGCATCTTTCCATGCTTTCAGGTTGAAACTTGATTGAAAACTCACTTTGAACAAAAGTTATGGCATTTTTGTGTCACAGGTCAAAATTGCGTTTTCTCAGCAAGAGAAGGCCAAAATGAACACTTCATGCAGAACTCCTGTATTTTGATGAAAACTCACTGAAATCCACCTGTACCTTCAAGTTTATGCATCTTTCTATGCTTTCAGGTTGAAACTTGACAGAAAACTCACTTTGAGGAAAAGTTATGGCTGTTTTGTGTCACAGGTCACAAATAGCGTTTTCACAGCGAGAGAAAGCCAAAATGAACACTTCATGCAGAACTCCTGTATTTTGATGAAAACTCACTGAAATCCACCTGTAACTTCAAGTTTATGCATCTTTCTATGCTTTCAGATTGAAACTTGACTGAAAACTCACTTTCAACAAAAGTTATGGCTGTTTTGTGTCACAGGTCACAAATAGCGTTTTCACAGCGAGAGAAAGCCAAAATGAACACTTCATGCATAACTCCTGTATTTTGATGAAAACTCACTGAAATCCACCTGTAACTTCAAGTTTATGCATCTTTCTATGCTTTCAGTTTGAAACTTGACTGAAAACTCACTTTTAAAAAAAGTTATGGCATTTTTGTATCACAGGTCACAAATAGCGTTTTCTCAGCGAGAGAAGGCCAAAATGAACACTTCTTGCAGAACTCCTGTATTTTGATGAAAACTCACTGAAATCCACCTTTTACTTCAAGTTTATTCATCTTTCTATGCTTTCAGGTTGAAACTTGACTGAAAACTCACTTTGAAGAAAAGTTATGGCATTTTTGTGTCACAGGTCACAAATAGCGTTTTCTCAGCGAGAGAAGGCCAAAATGAACACTTCATGCATAACTCTTGTATTTTGATGAATACTCACTGAAATCAAGGTTTAACTTCAAGTTTATGCATCTTTCTATGCTTTCAGGTTGAAACTTGACTGAAAACTCACTTTGAAGAAAAGTTATGGCATTTTTGTATCACAGGTCACAAATAGTGTTTTCTCAGCAAGAGATGGCCAAAATGAACACTTCATGCATAAATCCTGTATTTTGATGAAAACTCACTGAAATCCACCTTTTACTTCAAGTTTTTTCATCTTTCTATGCTTTCAGGTTGAAACTTGACTGAAAACTCACTTTGAAGAAAAGTTATGGCATTTTTGTATCACAGGTCACAAATAGTGTTTTCTCAGCAAGAGATGGCCAAAATGAACACTTCATGCATAAATCCTGTATTTTGATGAAAACTCACTGAAATCCACCTGTCACTTCAAGTTTATGCATCTTTCCATGCTTTCAGGTTGAAACTTGATTGAAAACTCACTTTGAACAAAAGTTATGGCATTTTTGTGTCACAGGTCAAAATTGCGTTTTCTCAGCAAGAGAAGGCCAAAATGAACACTTCATGCAGAACTCCTGTATTTTGATGAAAACTCACTGAAATCCACCTGTACCTTCAAGTTTATGCATCTTTCTATGCTTTCAGGTTGAAACTTGACAGAAAACTCACTTTGAGGAAAAGTTATGGCTGTTTTGTGTCACAGGTCACAAATAGCGTTTTCACAGCGAGAGAAAGCCAAAATGAACACTTCATGCAGAACTCCTGTATTTTGATGAAAACTCACTGAAATCCACCTGTAACTTCAAGTTTATGCATCTTTCTATGCTTTCAGATTGAAACTTGACTGAAAACTCACTTTCAACAAAAGTTATGGCTGTTTTGTGTCACAGGTCACAAATAGCGTTTTCTCAGCGAGAGAAGGCCAAAATGAACACTTCATGCATAAATCCTGTATTTTGATGAAAACCACCTGTAACTTCAAGTTTATGCATCTTTCTATGCTTTCAGGTTGAAACTTGACTGAAAACTCACTTTGAACAAAAGTTATGGCTGTTTTGTGTCACAGGTCACAAATAGTGTTTTCTCAGCGAGAGAAGGCCAAAATTAACACTTCATGCATAAATCCTATATTTTGATGAAAACTCACTGAAATCAAGCTGTAACTTCAAGTTTATGCATCTTTCTATGCTTTCAGGTTGAAACTTGACTGAAAACTCACTTTCAACAAAAGTTATGGCTGTTTTGTGTTACAGGTCACAAATAGCGTTTTCACAGCGAGAGAAAGCCAAAATGAACACTTCATGCATAACTCCTGTATTTTGATGAAAACTCACTGAAATCCACCTGTAACTTCAAGTTTATGCATCTTTCTATGCTTTCAGATTGAAACTTGACTGAAAACTCACTTTTAAAAAAAGTTATGGCATTTTTGTATCACAGGTCACAAATAGCGTTTTCTCAGCGAGAGAAGGCCAAAATGAACACTTCTTGCAGAACTCCTGTATTTTGATGAAAACTCACTGAAATCCACCTTTAACTTCAAGTTTATGCATCTTTCTATGCTTTCAGGTTGAAACTTGACTGAAAACTCACTTTGAAGAAAAGTTATGGCATTTTTGTATCACAGGTCACAAATAGTGTTTTCTCAGCAAGAGAAGGCCAAAATGAACACTTCATGCATAAATCCTGTATTTTGATGAAAACTCACTGAAATCCACCTGTAACTTCAAGTTTATGCATCTTTCCATGCTTTCAGGTTGAAACTTGATTGAAAACTCACTTTGAACAAAAGTTATGGCATTTTTGTGTCACAGGTCAAAATTGCGTTTTCTCAGCAAGAGAAGGCCAAAATGAACACTTCATGCAGAACTCCTGTATTTTGATGAAAACTCACTGAAATCCACCTGTAACTTCAAGTTTATGCATCTTTCTATGCTTTCAGGTTGAAACTTGACTGAAAACTCACTTTGAGGAAAAGTTATGGCTGTTTTGTGTCACAGGTCACAAATAGCGTTTTCTCAGCGAGAGAAGGCCAAAATGAACACTTCATGCATAAATCCTGTATTTTGATGAAAACTCACTGAAATCAAGCTGTAACTTCAAGTTTATGCATCTTTCTATGCTTTCAGGTTGAAACTTGACTGAAAACTCACTTTGAACAAAAGTTATGGCTGTTTTTTGTCACAGGTCACAAATAGCGTTTTTTCAGCAAGAGAAGGCCAAAATGAACACTTCATGCATAAATCCTGTATTTTGATGAAAACTCACTGAAATCCACCTGAAATTTCAAGTTTATGCATCTTTCCATGCTTTCAGGTTGAAACTTGACTGAAAACTCACTTTGAACAAAAGTTATGGCATTTTTGTGTCACAGGTCACAAATAGCGTTTTCTCAGCGAGAGAAGGCCAAAATGAAAACTTCATGCATAACTCCTGTATTTTATGAAAACTCACTGTAATCAAGGTTTAACTTCAAGTGTATGCATCTTTCTATGCTTTCAGGTTGAAACTTGACTGAAAACTCACTTTGAAATAAAGTTATGGCATTTTTGTGTCACAGGTCACAAATAGCGTTTTCTCAGCGAGAGAAGGCCAAAATGAACACTTCATGCATAAATCCTGTATTTTGATGAAAACTCACTGAAATCCACCTGTAACTTCAAGTTTATGCATCTTTCTATGCTTTCAGGTTGAAACTTGACTGAAAACTCACTTTCAACAAAAGTTATGGCTGTTTTGTGTCACAGGTCACAAATAGCGTTTTCTCAGCGAGAGAAGGCCAAAATGAACACTTCATGCATAAATCCTGTATTTTGATGAAAACTCACTGAAATCCACCTGTCACTTCAAGTTTATGCATCTTTCCATGCTTTCAGGTTGAAACTTGACTGAAAACTCACTTTGAACAAAAGTTATGGCTGTTTTGTGTTACAGGTCACAAATAGCGTTTTCTCAGCGAGAGAAGGCCAAAGTGAACACTTCATGCAGAACTCCTGTATTTTGATGAAAACTCACTGAAATCCACCTGTAACTTCAAGTTTATGCATCTTTCCATGCTTTCAGGTTGAAACTTGATTGAAAACTCACTTTGAAAAAAAGTTATGGCATTTTTGTGTCACAGGTCAAAATTGCGTTTTCTCAGCAAGAGAAGGCCAAAATGAACACTTCATGCAGAACTCCTGTATTTTGATGAAAACTCACTGAAATCCACCTGTAACTTCAAGTTTATGCATCTTTCTATGCTTTCAGGTTGAAACTTGACTGAAAACTCACTTTGAGGAAAAGTTATGGCTGTTTTGTGTCACAGGTCACAAATAGCGTTTTCTCAGCGAGAGAAGGCCAAAATGAACACTTCATGCATAAATACTGTATTTTGATGAAAACTCACTGAAATCAAGCTGTAACTTCAAGTTTATGCATCTTTCTATGCTTTCAGGTTGAAACTTGACTGAAAACTCACTTTGAACAAAAGTTATGGCTGTTTTTTGTCACAGGTCACAAATAGCGTTTTCTCAGCGAGAGAAGGCCAAAATGAACACTTCATGCATAAATCCTGTATTTTGATGAAAACTCACTGAAATCCACCTGAAATTTCAAGTTTATGCATCTTTCCATGCTTTCAGGTTGAAACTTGACTGAAAACTCACTTTGAAAAAAAGTTATGGCATTTTTGTGTCACAGGTCACAAATAGCGTTTTCTCAGCGAGAGAAGGCCAAAATGAAAACTTAATGCATAAATCCTGTATTTTATGAAAACTCACTGTAATCAAGGTTTAACTTCAAGTGTATGCATCTTTCTATGCTTTCAGGTTGAAACTTGACTGAAAACTCACTTTGAAAAAAAGTTATTGCATTTTTGTGTCACAGGTCACAAATAGCGTTTTCTCAGCGAGAGAAGGCCAAAATGAACACTTCATGCATAACTCCTGTATTTTGATGAATACTCACTGAAATCCACCTGTAACTTCAAGTTTATGCATCTTTCTATGCTTTCAGGTTGAAACTTGACTGAAAACTCACTTTGAACAAAAGTTATGGCTGTTTTGTGTTACAGGTCAAAAATAGCGTTTTCACAGCGAGAGAAAGCCAAAATGAACACTTCATGCAGAACTCCTGTATTTTGATGAAAACTCACTGAAATCCACCGGTAACTTCAAGTTTATGCATCTTTCTATGCTTTCAGATTGAAACTTGACTGAAAACTCACTTTGAACAAAAGTTATGGCATTTTTGTGTCACAGGTCACAAATAGTGTTTTCTCAGCGAGAGAAGGCCAAAATGAACACTTCATGCAGAACTCCTGTATTTTGATGAAAACTCACTGAAATCCACCTGTAACTTCAAGTTTATGCATCTTTCTATGCTTTCAGGTTGAAACTTGACTGAAAACTCACTTTCAACAAAAGTTATGGCTGTTTTGTGTCACAGGTCACAAATAGCGTTTTCTCAGCGAGAGAAGGCCAAAATTAACACTTCATGCATAAATCCTATATTTTGATGAAAACTCACTGAAATCAAGCTGTAACTTCAAGTTTATGCATCTTTCTATGCTTTCAGGTTGAAACTTGACTGAAAACTCACTTTCAACAAAAGTTATGGCTGTTTTGTGTTACAGGTCACAAATAGCGTTTTCTCAGCGAGAGAAGGCCAAAGTGAACACTTCATGCATAACTCCTGTATTTTGATGAAAACTCACTGAAATCCACCTGTAACTTCAAGTTTATGCATCTTTCTATGCTTTCAGGTTGAAACTTGACTGAAAACTCACTTTAAACAAAAGTTATGGCTGTTTTGTGTCACAGGTCACAAATAGCGTTTTCACAGCGAGAGAAGGCCAAAATGAACACTTCATGCATAACTCCTGTATTTTGATGAAAACTCACTGAAATCCACCTGTAACTTCAAGTTTATGCATCTTTCTATGCTTTCAGATTGAAACTTGACTGAAAACTCACTTTTAAAAAAAGTTATGGCATTTTTGTATCACAGGTCACAAATAGCGTTTTCTCAGCGAGAGAAGGCCAAAATGAACACTTCTTGCAGAACTCCTGTATTTTGATGAAAACTCACTGAAATCCACCTGTAACTTCAAGTTTATGCATCTTTCTATGCTTTCAGGTTGAAACTTGACTGAAAACTCACTTTGAAGAAAAGTTATGGCATTTTTGTATCACAGGTCACAAATAGTGTTTTCTCAGCGAGAGAAGGCCAAAATGAACACTTCATGCAGAACTCCTGTATTTTGATGAAAACTCACTGAAATCCACCTGTAACTTCAAGTTTATGCATCTTTCTATGCTTTCAGGTTGAAACTTGACTGAAAACTCACTTTGAACAAAAGTTATGGCATTTTTGTGTCACAGGTCACAAATAGCGTTTTCTCAGCGAGAGAAGGCCAAAATGAACACTTCATGCATAACTCCTGTATTTTGATGAAAACTCACTGAAATCCACCTGTAACTTCAAGTTTATGCATCTTTCTATGCTTTCAGGTTGAAACTTGACTGAAAACTCACTTTGAACAAAAGTTATGGCTGTTTTGTGTCACAGGTCACAAATAGCGTTTTCAAAGCGAGAGAAGGCCAAAATGAAAACTTCATGAATAACTCCTGTATTTTGATGAATACCCACTGAAATCCACCTGTAACTTCAAGTTTATGCATCTATCTATGCTTTCAGGTTGAAACTTGACTGAAAACTCACTTTGAACAAAAGTTATGGCATTTTTGTGTCACAGTTCACAAATAGCGTTTTCTCAGCGAGAGAAGGCCAAAATGAACACTTCATGCATAAATCCTGTATTTTGATGAAAACTCACTGAAATCAAGCTGTAACTTCAAGTTTATGCATCTTTCTATGCTTTCAGGTTGAAACTTGACTGAAAACTCACTTTGAACAAAAGTTATGGCATTTTTGTATCACAGGTCACAAATAGTGTTTTCTCAGCGAGAGAAGGCCAAAATGAACACTTCATGCATAACTCCTGTATTTTGATGAAAACTCACTGAAATCAAGGTTTAACTTCAAGTGTATGCATCTTTCTATGCTTTCAGGTTGAAACTTGACTGAAAACTCACTTTGAACAAAAGTTATGGCTATTTTGTGTCACAGGTCACAAATCTTGTTTTCTCAGCGAGAGAAGGCCAAAATGAACATTTCATGCATAAATCCTGTATTTTGATGAAAACTCACTGAAATCCACCTGAAACTTCAAGTTTATGCATCTTTCCATGCTTTCAGGTTGAAACTTGACTGAAAACTCACTTTAAAAAAAGTTATGGCATTTTTGTGTCACAGGTCACAAATACTGTTTTCTCAGCGAGAGAAGGCCAAAATTAACACTTCATGCATAAATCCTGTATTTTGATGAAAACTCACTGAAATCAAGCTGTAACTTCAAGTTTATGCATCTTTCTATGCTTTCAGGTTGAAACTTGACTGAAAACTCACTTTGAACAAAAGTTATGGCATTTTTGTGTCACAGGTCACAAATAGCGTTTTCTCAGCGAGAGAAGGCCAAAATGAACACTTCATGCATAACTCCTGTATTTTGATGAAAACTCACTGAAATCCACCTGTAACTTCAAGTTTATGCATCTTTCTATGCTTTCAGGTTGAAACTTGACTGAAAACTCACTTTGAACAAAAGTTATGGCTGTTTTGTGTCACAGGTCACAAATAGCGTTTTCAAAGCGAGAGAAGGCCAAAATGAAAACTTCATGCATAACTCCTGTATTTTGATGAAAACTCACTGAAATCCACCTGTAACTTCAAGTTTATGCATCTTTCTATGCTTTCAGGTTGAAACTTGACTGAAAACTCACTTTCAACAAAAGTTATGGCATTTTTGTGTCACAGGTCACAAATCGTGTTTTCTCAGCGAGAGAAGGCCAAAATGAACATTTCATGCATAAATCCTGTATTTTGATGAAAACTCACTGAAATCCACCTGTAACTTCAAGTTGATGCATCTTTCCATGCTTTCAGGTTGAAACTTGACTGAAAACTCACTTTCAACAAAAGTTATGGCTGTTTTGTGTTACAGGTCACAAATAGCGTTTTCACAGCGAGAGAAAGCCAAAATGAACACTTCATGCATAACTCCTGTATTTTGATGAAAACTCACTGAAATCCACCTGTAACTTCAAGTTTATGCATCTTTCTATGCTTTCAGATTGAAACTTGACTGAAAACTCACTTTGAACAAAAGTTATGGCATTTTTGTGTCACAGGTCACAAATAGTGTTTTCTCAGCGAGAGAAGGCCAAAATGAACACTTCATGCAGAACTCCTGTATTTTGATGAAAACTCACTGAAATCCACCTGTAACTTCAAGTTTATGCATCTTTCTATGCTTTCAGGTTGAAACTTGACTGAAAACTCACTTTCAACAAAAGTTATGGCTGTTTTGTGTCACAGGTCACAAATCGTGTTTTCTCAGCGAGAGAAGGCCAAAATGAACACTTCATGCATAAATCCTGTATTTTGATGAAAACTCACTGAAATCCACCTGTAACTTCAAGTTTATTCATCTTTCTATGCTTTCAGGTTGAAACTTGACTGAAAACTCACTTTCAACAAAAGTTATGGCTGTTTTGTGTCACAGGTCACAAATAGTGTTTTCTCAGCGAGAGAAGGCCAAAATGAACACTTCATGCAGAACTCCTGTATTTTGATGAAAACTCACTGAAATCCACCTGAAACTTCAAGTTTATGCATCTTTCCATGCTTTCAGGTTGAAACTTGACTGAAAACTCACTTTAAAAAAAGTTATGGCATTTTTGTGTCACAGGTCACAAATACCGTTTTCTCAGCGAGAGAAGGCCAAAATTAACACTTCATGCATAACTCCTGTGTTTTGATGAATACTCACTGAAATCAAGGTTTAACTTCAAGTTTATGCATCTTTCTATGCTTTCAGGTTGAAACTTGACTGAAAACTCACTTTGAAGAAAAGTTATGGCATTTTTGTATCACAGGTCACAAATAGTGTTTTCTCAGCGAGAGAAGGCCAAAATGAACACTTCATGCAGAACTCCTGTATTTTGATGAAAACTCACTGAAATCCACCTGTAACTTCAAGTTTATGCATCTTTCTATGCTTTCAAGTTGAAACTTGACTGAAAACTCACTTTGAACAAAAGTTATTGCATTTTTGTGTCACAGGTCACAAATACCGTTTTCAAAGCGAGAGAAGGCCAAAATGAACACTTCATGCATAAATCCTGTATTTTGATGAATACTCACTGAAATCCACCTGAAACTTCAAGTTTATGCATCTTTCCATGCTTTCAGGTTGAAACTTGACTGAAAACTCACTTTGAACAAAAGTTATTGCATTTTTGTGTCACAGGTCACAAATAGCGTTTTCTCAGCGAGAGAAGGCCAAAATGAACACTTCATGCATAACTCCTGTATTTTGATGAAAACTCACTGAAATCAAGGTTTAACTTCAAGTGTATGCATCTTTCTATGCTTTCAGGTTGAAACTTGACTGAAAACTCACTTTGAACAAAAGTTATGGCATTTTTGTGTCACAGGTCACAAATACCGTTTTCAAAGCGAGAGAAGGCCAAAATGAACACTTCATGCAGAACTCCTGTATTTTGATGAAAACTCACTGAAATCCAGCTGAAACTTCAAGTTTATGCATCTTTCCATGCTTTCAGGTTGAAACTTGACTGAAAACTCACTTTGAACAAAAGTTATGGCATTTTTTTGTCACAGGTCACAAATACCGTTTTCTCAGCGAGAGAAGGCCAAAATGAACACTTCATGCATAAATCCTGTATTTTGATGAATGCTCACTGAAATCCACCTGAAACTTCAAGTTTATGCATCTTTCCATGCTTTCAGGTTGAAACTTGACTGAAAACTCACTTTGAACAAAAGTTATGGCATTTTTTTGTCACAGGTCACAAATACCGTTTTCTCAGCGAGAGAAGGCCAAAATTAACACTTCATGCATAAATCCTGTATTTTGATGAAAACTCACTGAAATCAAGCTGTAACTTCAAGTTTATGCATCTTTCTATGCTTTCAGGTTGAAACTTGACTGAAAACTCACTTTCAACAAAAGTTATGGCTGTTTTGTGTTACAGGTCACAAATAGCGTTTTCTCAGCGAGAGAAGGCCAAAGTGAACACTTCATGCATAACTCCTGTATATTGATGAAAACTCACTGAAATCCACCTGTAACTTCAAGTTTATGCATCTTTCTATGCTTTCAGGTTGAAACTTGACTGAAAACTCACTTTCAACAAAAGTTATGGCTGTTTTGTGTCACAGGTCACAAATAGTGTTTTCTCAGCGAGAGAAGGCCAAAATTAACACTTCATGCATAAATCCTGTATTTTGATGAAAACTCACTGAAATCCACCTGAAACTTCAAGTTTATGCATCTTTCCATGCTTTCAGGTTGAAACTTGACTGAAGACTCACTTTAAAAAAAGTTATGGCATTTTTGTGTCACAGGTCACAAATACCGTTTTCTCAGCGAGAGAAGGCCAAAATGAACACTTCATGCATAAATCCTGCATTTTGATGAAAACTCACTGAAATCCACCTGTAACTTCAAGTTTATGCATCTTTCTATGCTTTCAGGTTGAAACTTGACTGAAAACTCACTTTGAAAAAAAGTTATGGCATTTTTATGTCACAGGTCACAAATAGCGTTTTCTCAGCGAGAGAAGGCCAAAATGAACACTTCATGCAGAACTCCTGTATTTTGATGAAAACTCACTGAAATCCACCTGTAACTTCAAGTTTATGCATCTTTCTATGCTTTCAGGTTGAAACTTGACTGAAAACTCACTTTGTACAAAAGTTATGGCTGTTTTGTGTCACAGGTCACAAATAGCGTTTTCTTAGCGAGAGAAGGCCAAAATTAACACTTCATGCATAAATCCTGTATTTTGATGAAAACTCACTGAAATCAAGCTGTAACTTCAAGTTTATGCATCTTTCTATGATTTCAGGTTGAAACTTGACTGAAAACTCACTTTCAACAAAAGTTATGGCTGTTTTGTGTTACAGGTCACAAATAGCGTTTTCTCAGCGAGGGAAGGCCAAAATGAACACGTCATGCATAACTCCTGTATTTTGATGAAATCTCACTGAAATCCACCTGTAACTTCAAGTTTATGCATCTTTCTATGCTTTCAGGTTGAAACTTGACTGAAAACTCACTTTCAACAAACGTTATGGCATTTTTGTATCACTGGTCAAAAACAGTGTTTTCTCAGCGAGAGAAGGCCAAAATGAACACTTCATGCAGAACTCCTGTATTTTGATGAAAACTCACTGAAATCCACCTGTAACTTCAAGTTTATGCATCTTTCTATGCTTTCAGGTTGAAACTTGACTGAAAACTCACTTTCAACAAAAGTTATGGCTGTTTTGTGTCACAGGTCACAAATCGTGTTTTCTCAGCGAGAGAAGGCCAAAATGAACACTTCATGCATAAATCCTGTATTTTGATGAAAACTCACTGAAATCCACCTGTAACTTCAAGTTTATGCATCTTTCTATGCTTTCAGGTTGAAACTTGACTGAAAACTCACTTTCAACAAAAGTTATGGCTGTTTTGTGTCACAGGTCAAAAATAGCGTTTTCTCAGCGAGAGAAGGCCAAAATGAACACTTCATGCATAAATCCTGTATTTTGATGAAAACTCACTGAAATCCACCTGTCACTTCAAGTTTATGCATCTTTCCATGCTTTCAGGTTGAAACTTGACTGAAAACTCACTTTGAACAAAAGTTATGGCTGTTTTGTGTCACAGGTCACAAATAGCGTTTTCTCAGCGAGAGAAGGCCAAAATGAACACTTCATGCATAACGCTTGTATTTTGATGAATACTCACTGAAATCAAGGTTTAACTTCAAGTTTATGCATCTTTCTATGCTTTCAGGTTGAAACTTGACTGAAAACTCACTTTGAACTAAAGTTATGGCTGTTTTGTGTCACAGGTCACAAATAGCGTTTTCTCAGCGAGAGAAGGCCAAAATTAACACTTCATGCAGAACTCCTGTATTTTGATGAATACTCACTGAAATCCACCTGTAACTTCAAGTTTATGCATCTATCTATGCTTTCAGGTTGAAACTTGACTGAAAACTCACTTTGAACAAAAGTTATGGCTGTTTTGTGTCACAGGTCACAAATAGTTTTTTCTCAGCGAGAGAAGGCCAAAATGAACACTTCATGCATAACTCCTGTATTTTGATGAAAACTCACTGAAATCCATCTTTAACTTCAAGTGTATGCATCTTTCTATGCTTTCAGGTTGAAACTTGACTGAAAACTCACTTTGAACAAAAGTTATGGCATTTTTGTGTCACAGGTCACAAATCGTGTTTTCTCAGCGAGAGAAGGCCAAAATGAACATTTCATGCATAAATCCTGTATTTTGATGAAAACTCACTGAAATCCACCTGAAACTTCAAGTTTATGCATCTTTCCATGCTTTCAGGTTGAAACTTGACTGAAAACTCACTTTGTACAAAAGTTATGGCTGTTTTGTGTCACAGGTCACAAATGGCGTTTTCTCAGCGAGAGAAGGCCAAAATTAACACTTCATGCATAAATCCTATATTTTGATGAAAACTCACTGAAATCAAGCTGTAACTTCAAGTTTATGCATCTTTCTATGCTTTCAGGTTGAAACTTGACTGAAAACTCACTTTCAACAAAAGTTATGGCTGTTTTGTGTTACAGGTCACAAATAGCGTTTTCTCAGCGAGAGAAGGCCAAAATGAACACGTCATGCATAACTCCTGTATTTTGATGAAAACTCACTGAAATCCACCTGTAACTTCAAGTTTATGCATCTTTCTATGCTTTCAAGTTGAAACTTGACTGAAAACTCACTTTGAACAAAAGTTATTGCATTTTTGTGTCACAGGTCACAAATACCGTTTTCAAAGCGAGAGAAGGCCAAAATGAACACTTCATGCATAAATCCTGTATTTTGATGAATACTCACTGAAATCCACCTGAAACTTCAAGTTTATGCATCTTTCCATGCTTTCAGGTTGAAACTTGACTGAAAACTCACTTTGAACAAAAGTTATGGCATTTTTGTGTCACAGGTCACAAATACCGTTTTCTCAGCGAGAGAAGGCCAAAGTGAACACTTCATGCATAACTCATGTATTTTGATAAAAACTCACTGAAATCCACCTGTAACTTCAAGTTTATGCATCTTTCTATGCTTTCAGGTTGAAACTTGACTGAAAACTCACTTTCAACAAAAGTTATGGCTGTTTTGTGTCACAGGTCACAAATAGCGTTTTCTCAGCGAGAGAAGGCCAAAATGAACACTTCATGCATAACTCCTGTATTTTGATGAAAACTCACTGAAATCAAGGTTTAACTTCAAGTGTATGCATCTTTCTATGCTTTCAGGTTGAAACTTGACTGAAAACTCACTTTGAACAAAAGTTATGGCATTTTTGTGTCACAGGTCACAAATACCGTTTTCAAAGCGAGAGAAGGCCAAAATGAACACTTCATGCAGAACTCCTGTATTTTGATGAAAACTCACTGAAATCCAGCTGAAACTTCAAGTTTATGCATCTTTCCATGCTTTCAGGTTGAAACTTGACTGAAAACTCACTTTGAACAAAAGTTATGGCATTTGTTTGTCACAGGTCACAAATACCGTTTTCTCAGCGAGAGAAGGCCAAAATGAACACTTCATGCATAAATCCTGTATTTTGATGAATGCTCACTGAAATCCACCTGAAACTTCAAGTTTATGCATCTTTCCATGCTTTCAGGTTGAAATTTGACTGAAAACTCACTTTGAACAAAAGTTATGGCATTTTTTTGTCACAGGTCACAAATAC
The DNA here is from genome assembly GCF_037954235.1 of Aulostomus chinensis. Taxonomy (NCBI): domain Eukaryota; kingdom Metazoa; phylum Chordata; class Actinopteri; order Syngnathiformes; family Aulostomidae; genus Aulostomus; species Aulostomus chinensis. The sequence goes on from NW_028234182.1 coordinate 211,547, forward strand.
CGTTTTCTCAGCGAGAGAAGGCCAAAATTAACACTTCATGCATAAATCCTGTATTTTGATGAAAACTCACTGAAATCAAGCTGTAACTTCAAGTTTATGCATCTTTCTATGCTTTCAGGTTGAAACTTGACTGAAAACTCACTTTCAACAAAAGTTATGGCTGTTTTGTGTTACAGGTCACAAATAGCGTTTTCTCAGCGAGAGAAGGCCAAAGTGAACACTTCATGCATAACTCCTGTATATTGATGAAAACTCACTGAAATCCACCTGTAACTTCAAGTTTATGCATCTTTCTATGCTTTCAGGTTGAAACTTGACTGAAAACTCACTTTCAACAAAAGTTATGGCTGTTTTGTGTCACAGGTCACAAATAGTGTTTTCTCAGCGAGAGAAGGCCAAAATTAACACTTCATGCATAAATCCTGTATTTTGATGAAAACTCACTGAAATCCACCTGAAACTTCAAGTTTATGCATCTTTCCATGCTTTCAGGTTGAAACTTGACTGAATACTCACTTTAAAAAAAGTTATGGCATTTTTGTGTCACAGGTCACAAATACCGTTTTCTCAGCGAGAGAAGGCCAAAATGAACACTTCATGCATAAATCCTGTATTTTGATGAAAACTCACTGAAATCCACCTGTAACTTCAAGTTTATGCATCTTTCTATGCTTTCAGGTTGAAACTTGACTGAAAACTCACTTTGAAAAAAAGTTATGGCATTTTTGTGTCACAGGTCACAAATAGCGTTTTCTCAGCGAGAGAAGGCCAAAATGAACACTTCATGAAGAACTCCTGTATTTTGATGAAAACTCACTGAAATCCACCTGTAACTTCAAGTTTATGCATCTTTCTATGCTTTCAGGTTGAAACTTGACTGAAAACTCACTTTGTACAAAAGTTATGGCTGTTCTGTGTCACAGGTCACAAATAGCGTTTTCTTAGCGAGAGAAGGCCAAAATTAACACTTCATGCATAAATCCTGTATTTTGATGAAAACTCACTGAAATCAAGCTGTAACTTCAAGTTTATTCATCTTTCTATGATTTCAGGTTGAAACTTGACTGAAAACTCACTTTCAACAAAAGTTATGGCTGTTTTGTGTTACAGGTCACAAATAGCGTTTTCTCAGCGAGAGAAGGCCAAAATGAACACGTCATTCATAACTCCTGTATTTTGATGAAATCTCACTGAAATCCACCTGTAACTTCAAGTTTATGCATCTTTCTATGCTTTCAGGTTGAAACTTGACTGAAAACTCACTTTGAACAAAAGTTATTGCATTTTTGTGTCACAGGTCACAAATACCGTTTTCAAAGCGAGAGAAGGCCAAAATGAACACTTCATGCAGAACTCCTGTATTTTGATGAAAACTCACTGAAATCCACCTGTAACTTCAAGTTTATGCATCTTTCTATGCTTTCAGGTTGAAACTTGACTGAAAACTCACTTTCAACAAAAGTTATGGCATTTTTGTATCACTGGTCAAAAATAGTGTTTTCTCAGCGAGAGAAGGCCAAAATGAACACTTCATGCATAAATCCTGTATTTTGATGAATACTCACTGAAATCCACCTGAAACTTCAAGTTTATGCATCTTTCCATGCTTTCAGGTTGAAACTTGACTGAAAACTCACTTTGAACAAAAGTTATGGCATTTTTTTGTCACAGGTCACAAATACCGTTTTCTCAGCGAGAGAAGGCCAAAATGAACACTTCATGCATAAATCCTGTATTTTGATGAAAACTCACTGAAATCAAGGTTTAACTTCAAGTTTATGCATCTTTCCATGCTTTCAGGTTGAAACTTGACTGAAAACTCACTTTCAACAAAAGTTATGGCTGTTTTGTATCACAGGTCACAAATAGCGTTTTCTCAGCGAGAGAAGGCCAAAATGAACACTTCATGCAGAACTCCTGTATTTTGATGAAAACTCACTGAAATCCACCTGTAACTTCAAGTTTATGCATCTTTCTATGCTTTCAGGTTGAAACTTGACTGAAAACTCACTTTGAACAAAAGTTATGGCTGTTTTGTGTCACAGGTCACAAATACCGTTTTCAAAGCGAGAGAAGGCCAAAATGAACACTTCATGCAGAACTCCTGTATTTTGATGAAAACTCACTGAAATCCACCTGTAACTTCAAGTTTATGCATATTTCTATGCTTTCAGGTTGAAACTTGACTGAAAACTCACTTTGAAGGAAAGTTATGGCATTTTTGTATCACAGGTCACAAATAGCAGTTTCTCAGCGAGAGAAGGCCAAAATGAACACTTCATGCATAACTCCTGTATTTTGATGAAAACTCACTGAAATCAAGGTTTAACTTCAAGTGTATGCATCTTTCTATGCTTTCAGGTTGAAACTTGACTGAAAACTCACTTTGAAGAAAAGTTATGGCTGTTTTTTGTCACAGGTCACAAAAAGTGTTTTCTCAGCGAGAGAAGGCCAAAATGAACACTTCATGCATAAATCCTGCATTTTGATGAAAACTCACTGAAATCAAGTTTTAACTTCAAGTTTATGCATCTTTCTATGCTTTCAGGTTGAAACTTGACTGAAAACTCACTTTGAAGAAAAGTTATGGCATTTTTGTATCACAGGTCACAAATAGTGTTTTCTCAGCGAGTGAAGGCCAAAGTGAAAACTTCATGCATAACTCCTGTATTTTGATGAAAACTCACTGAAATCCACCTGTAACTTCAAGTTTATGCATCTTTCTATGCTTTCAGGTTGAAACTTGCCTGAAAACTCACTTTGAACAAGACTTATGGCTGTTTTGTGTCACAGATCACAAATACCGTTTTCAAAGCGAGAGAAGGCCAAAATGAACACTTCATGCAGAACTCCTGTATTTTGATGAAAACTCACTGAAATCAACCTGTAACTTCAAGTTTATGCATCTTTCTATGCTTTCAGGTTGAAACTTGACTGAAAACTCACTTTGAAGAAAAGTTATGGCATTTTTGTATCACAGGTCACAAATACCGTTTTCAAAGCGAGAGAAGGCCAAAATGAACACTTCATGCAGAACTCCTGTATTTTGATGAAAACTCACTGAAATCCACCTGTAACTTCAAGTTTATGCATCTTTCTATGCTTTCAGGTTGAAACTTGACTGAAAACTCACTTTGAAGAAAAGTTATTGCATTTTTGTATCACAGGTCACAAATAGTGTTTTCTCAGCGAGAGAAGGCCAAAATGAACACTTCATGCAGAACTCCTGTATTGTGATGAAAACTCACTGAAATCAAGCTGTAACTTCAAGTTTATGCATCTTTCTATGCTTTCAGGTTGAAACTTGACTGAAAACTCACTTTGAACAAAAGTTATGGCATTTTTGTATCACAGGTCACAAATAGTGTTTTCTCAGCGAGAGAAGGCCAAAATGAACACTTCATGCAGAACTCCTGTATTTTGATGAAAACTCACTGAAATCCACCTTTAACTTCAAGTTTATGCATCTTTCTATGCTTTCAGGTTGAAACTTGACTGAAAACTCACTTTGAACAAAAGTTATGGCTGTTTTGTGTCACAGGTCACAAATACCGTTTTCAAAGCGAGAGAAGGCCAAAATGAACACTTCATGCAGAACTCCTGTATTTTGATGAAAACTCACTGAAATCCACCTGTAACTTCAAGTTTATGCATCTTTCTATGCTTTCAGGTTGAAACTTGACTGAAAACTCACTTTGAAGAAAAGTTATGGCATTTTTGTATCACAGGTCACAAATAGCGTTTTCTCAGCGAGAGAAGGCCAAAATGAACACTTCATGCATAACTCCTGTATTTTGATGAAAACTCACTGAAATCAAGCTGTAACTTCAAGTTTATGCATCTTTCTATGCTTTCACGTTGAAACTTGACTGAAAACTCACTTTCAACAAAAGTTATGGCTGTTTTGTGTTACAGGTCACAAATAGCGTTTTCTCAGCGAGAGAAGGCCAAAGTGAACACTTCATGCATAACTCCTGTATTTTGATGAAAACTCACTGAAATCAAGGTTTAACTTCAAGTTTATGCATCTTTCTATGCTTTCAGGTTGAAACTTGACTGAAAACTCACTTTGAACAAAAGTTATGGCTGTTTTGTGTCACAGGTCACAAATAGCGTTTTCTCAGCGAGAGAAGGCCAAAATGAACACTTCATGCATAACTCCTGTATTTTGATGAAAACTCACTGAAATCAAGGTTTAACTTCAAGTGTATGCATCTTTCTATGCTTTCAGGTTGAAACTTGACTGAAAACTCACTTTGAATAAAAGTTATGGCATTTTTGTGTCACAGGTCACAAATACCGTTTTCAAAGCGAGAGAAGGCCAAAATGAACACTTCATGCAGAACTCCTGTATTTTGATGAAAACTCACTGAAATCCACCTGTAACTTCAAGTTTATGCATCTTTCTATGCTTTCAGGTTGAAACTTGACTGAAAACTCACTTTGAAGAAAAGTTATTGCATTTTTGTATCACAGGTCACAAATACTGTTTTCTCAGCGAGAGAAGGCCAAAATGAACACTTCATGCATAACTCCTGTATTTTGATGAAAACTCACTGAAATCCACCTGTAACTTAAAGTTTATGCATCTTTCTATGCTTTCAGGTTGAAACTTGCCAGAAAACTCACTTTGAACAAAAGTTATGGCTGTTTTGTGTCACAGGTCACAAAAACCGTTTTCAAAGCGAGAGAAGGCCAAAATGAACACTTCATGCAGAACTCCTGTATTTTGATGAAAACTCACTGAAATCCACCTGTAACTTCAAGTTTATGCATCTTTCTATGCTTTCAGGTTGAAACTTGACTGAAAACTCACTTTGAAGAAAAGTTATGGCATTTTTGTATCACAGGTCACAAATAGCGTTTTCTCAGCGAGAGAAGGCCAAAATGAACACTTCATGCATAAATCCTGTATTTTGATGAATACTCACTGAAATCCACCTGAAACATCAAGTTTATGCATCTTTCCATGCTTTCAGGTTGAAACTTGACTGAAAACTCACTTTGAACAAAAGTTATGGCATTTTTTTGTCACAGGTCACAAATACCGTTTTCTCAGCGAGAGAAGGCCAAAATTAACACTTCATGCATAAATCCTGTATTTTGATGAAAACTCACTGAAATCAAGCTGTAACTTCAAGTTTATGCATCTTTCTATGCTTTCAGGTTGAAACTTGACTGAAAACTCACTTTCAACAAAAGTTATGGCTGTTTTGTGTTACAGGTCACAAATAGCGTTTTCTCAGCGAGAGAAGGCCAAAGTGAACACTTCATGCATAACTCCTGTATTTTGATGAAAACTCACTGAAATCCACCTGTAACTTCAAGTTTATGCATCTTTCTATGCTTTCAGGTTGAAACTTGACTGAAAACTCACTTTCAACAAAAGTTATGGCTGTTTTGTGTCACAGGTCACAAATAGTGTTTTCTCAGCGAGAGAAGGCCAAAATTAACACTTCATGCATAAATCCTGTATTTTGATGAAAACTCACTGAAATGCACCTGAAACTTCAAGTTTATGCATCTTTCCATGCTTTCAGGTTGAAACTTGACTGAAGACTCACTTTAAAAAAAGTTATGGCATTTTTGTGTCACAGGTCACAAATACCGTTTTCTCAGCGAGAGAAGGCCAAAATTAACATTTCATGCATAAATCCTGTATTTTGATGAAAACTCACTGAAATGCACCTGAAACTTCAAGTTTATGCATCTTTCCATGCTTTCAGGTTGAAACTTGACTGAAAACTCACTTTGTACAAAAGTTATGGCTGTTTTGTGTCACAGGTCACAAATAGCGTTTTCTTCGCGAGAGAAGGCCAAAATTAACACTTCATGCAGAACTCCTGTATTTTGATGAAAACTCACTGAAATCCACCTGTAACTTCAAGTTTATGCATCTTTCTATGCTTTCAGGTTGAAACTTGACTGAAAACTCACTTTCAACAAAAGTTATGGCATTTTTGTATCACTGGTCAAAAATAGTGTTTTCTCAGCGAGAGAAGGCCAAAATGAACACTTCATGCATAAATCCTGTATTTTGATGAATACTCACTGAAATCCACCTGAAACTTCAAGTTTATGCATCTTTCCATGCTTTCAGGTTGAAACTTGACTGAAAACTCACTTTGAACAAAAGTTATGGCATTTTTGTGTCACAGGTCACAAATACCGTTTTCTCAGCGAGAGAAGGCCAAAATGAACACTTCATGCATAAATCCTGTATTTTGATGAAAACTCACTGAAATCAAGCTGTAACTTCAAGTTTATGCATCTTTCTATGCTTTCAGGTTGAAACTTGACTGAAAACTCACTTTGAAAAAAAGTTATGGCATTTTTGTGTCACAGGTCACAAATAGCGTTTTCTCAGCGAGAGAAGGCCAAAATGAACACTTCATGCAGAACTCCTGTATTTTGATGAAAACTCACTGAAATCCACCTGTAACTTCAAGTTTATGCATCTTTCTATGCTTTCAGGTTGAAACTTGACTGAAAACTCACTTTGTAAAAAAGTTATGGCTGTTTTGTGTCAAAGGTCACAAATAGCGTTTTCTTAGCGAGAGAAGGCCAAAATGAACACTTCATGCATAAATCCTGTATTTTGATGAAAACTCACTGAAATCAAGCTGTAACTTCAAGTTTATGCATCTTTCTATGCTTTCAGGTTGAAACTTGACTGAAAACTCACTTTCAACAAAAGTTATGGCTGTTTTGTGTTACAGGTCACAAATAGCGTTTTCTCAGCGAGAGAAGGCCAAAATGAACACGTCATGCATAACTCCTGTATTTTGATGAAAACTCACTGAAATCCACCTGTAACTTCAAGTTTATGCATCTTTCTATGCTTTCAGGTTGAAACTTGACTGAAGACTCACTTTAAAAAAAGTTATGGCATTTTTGTGTCACAGGTCACAAATACCGTTTTCTCAGCGAGAGAAGGCCAAAATTAACACTTCATGCATAAATCCTGTATTTTGATGAAAACTCACTGAAATCAAGCTGTAACTTCAAGTTTATGCATCTTTCTATGCTTTCAGGTTGAAACTTGACTGAAAACTCACTTTGAAAAAAAGTTATGGCATTTTTGTGTCACAGGTCACAAATAGCGTTATCTCAGCGAGAGAAGGCCAAAATGAACACTTCATGCAGAACTACTGTATTTTGATGAAAACTCACTGAAATCCACCTGTAACTTCAAGTTTATGCATCTTTCTATGCTTTCAGGTTGAAACTTGACTGAAAACTCTCTTTCAACAAAAGTTATTGCATTTTTTTATCACTGGTCAAAAATAGTGTTTTCTCAGCGAGAGAAGGCCAAAATGAACACTTCATGCATAAATCCTGTATTTTGATGAATACTCACTGAAATCCACCTGTAACTTCAAGTTTATGCATCTTTCCATGCTTTCAGGTTGAAACTTGACTGAAAACTCATTTTGAACAAAAGTTATGGCATTTTTTTGTCACAGGTCACAAATACCGTTTTCTCAGCGAGAGAAGGCCAAAATTAACACTTCATGCATAAATCCTGTATTTTGATGAAAACTCACTGAAATCAAGCTGTAACTTCAAGTTTATGCATCTTTCTATGCTTTCAGGTTGAAACTTGACTGAAAACTCACTTTCAACAAAAGTTATGGCTGTTTTGTGTTACAGGTCACAAATAGCGTTTTCTCAGCGAGAGAAGGCCAAAGTGAACACTTCATGCATAACTCCTGTATTTTGATGAAAACTCACTGAAATCCACCTGTAACTTCAAGTTTATGCATCTTTCTATGCTTTCAGGTTGAAACTTGACTGAAAACTCACTTTCAACAAAAGTTATGGCATTTTTGTATCACTGGTCAAAAATAGTGTTTTCTCAGCGAGAGAAGGCCAAAATGAACACTTCATGCATAAATCCTGTATTTTGATGAATACTCACTGAAATCCACCTGAAACTTCAAGTTTATGCATCTTTCCATGCTTTCAGGTTGAAACTTGACTGAAAACTCACTTTGAACAAAAGTTATGGCATTTTTGTGTCACAGGTCACAAATACCGTTTTCTCAGCGAGAGAAGGCCAAAATGAACACTTCATGCATAAATCCTGTATTTTGATGAAAACTCACTGAAATCAAGCTGTAACTTCAAGTTTATGCATCTTTCTATGCTTTCAGGTTGAAACTTGACTGAAAACTCACTTTGAAAAAAAGTTATGGCATTTTTGTGTCACAGGTCACAAATAGCGTTTTCTCAGCGAGAGAAGGCCAAAATGAACACTTCATGCAGAACTCCTGTATTTTGATGAAAACTCACTGAAATCCACCTGTAACTTCAAGTTTATGCATCTTTCTATGCTTTCAGGTTGAAACTTGACTGAAAACTCACTTTCAACAAAAGTTATTGCATTTTTTTATCACTGGTCAAAAATAGTGTTTTCTCAGCGAGAGAAGGCCAAAATGAACACTTCATGCATAAATCCTGTATTTTGATGAATACTCACTGAAATCCACCTGAAACTTCAAGTTTATGCATCTTTCCATGCTTTCAGGTTGAAACTTGACTGAAAACTCACTTTGAACAAAAGTTATGGCATTTTTGTGTCACAGGTCACAAATACCGTTTTCTCAGCGAGAGAAGGCCAAAATGAACACTTCATGCATAACTCCTGTATTTTGATGAAAACTCACTGAAATCAAGGTTTAACTTCAAGTTTATGCATCTTTCCATGCTTTCAGGTTGAAACTTGACTGAAAACTCACTTTGAACAAAAGTTATGGCTGTTTTGTGTCACAGGTCAAAAATAGCGTTTTCTCAGCGAGAGAAGGCCAAAATGAACACTTCATGCAGAACTCCTGTATTTTGATGAAAACTCACTGAAATCCACCTGTAACTTCAAGTTTATGCATCTTTCTATGCTTTCAGGTTGAAACTTGACTGAAAACTCACTTTGAACAAAAGTTATGGCTGTTTTGTGTCACAGGTCACAAATAGCGTTTTCATAGCGAGAGAAGGCCAAAATGAACACTTCATGCATAACTCCTGTATTTTGATGAAAACTCACTGAAATCCACCTGTAACTTCAAGTTTATGCATCTTTCTATGCTTTCAGGTTGAAACTTGACTGAAAACTCACTTTGTAAAAAAGTTATGGCTGTTTTGTGTCAAAGGTCACAAATAGCGTTTTCTTAGCGAGAGAAGGCCAAAATGAACACTTCATGCATAAATCCTGTATTTTGATGAAAACTCACTGAAATCAAGCTGTAACTTCAAGTTTATGCATCTTTCTATGCTTTCAGGTTGAAACTTGACTGAAAACTCACTTTCAACAAAAGTTATGGCTGTTTTGTGTTACAGGTCACAAATAACGTTTTCTCAGCGAGAGAAGGCCAAAATGAACACGTCATGCATAACTCCTGTATTTTGATGAAAACTCACTGAAATCCACCTGTAACTTCAAGTTTATGCATCTTTCTATGCTTTCAGGTTGAAACTTGACTGAAGACTCACTTTAAAAAAAGTTATGGCATTTTTGTGTCACAGGTCACAAATACCGTTTTCTCAGCGAGAGAAGGCCAAAATTAACACTTCATGCATAAATCCTGTATTTTGATGAAAACTCACTGAAATCAAGCTGTAACTTCAAGTTTATGCATCTTTCTATGCTTTCAGGTTGAAACTTGACTGAAAACTCACTTTGAAAAAAAGTTATGGCATTTTTGTGTCACAGGTCACAAATAGCGTTATCTCAGCGAGAGAAGGCCAAAATGAACACTTCATGCAGAACTACTGTATTTTGATGAAAACTCACTGAAATCCACCTGTAACTTCAAGTTTATGCATCTTTCTATGCTTTCAGGTTGAAACTTGACTGAAAACTCACTTTCAACAAAAGTTATTGCATTTTTTTATCACTGGTCAAAAATAGTGTTTTCTCAGCGAGAGAAGGCCAAAATGAACACTTCATGCATAAATCCTGTATTTTGATGAATACTCACTGAAATCCACCTGAAACTTCAAGTTTATGCATCTTTCCATGCTTTCAGGTTGAAACTTGACTGAAAACTCACTTTGAACAAAAGTTATGGCATTTTTGTGTCACAGGTCACAAATACCGTTTTCTCAGCGAGAGAAGGCCAAAATGAACACTTCATGCATAAATCCTCTATTTTGATGAAAACTCACTGAAATCAAGGTTTAACTTCAAGTTTATGCATCTTTCCATGCTTTCAGGTTGAAACTTGACTGAAAACTCACTTTGAACAAAAGTTATGGCTGTTTTGTGTCACAGGTCAAAAATAGCGTTTTCTCAGCGAGAGAAGGCCAAAATGAACACTTCATGCAGAACTCCTGTATTTTGATGAAAACTCACTGAAATCCACCTGTAACTTCAAGTTTATGCATCTTTCTATGCTTTCAGGTTGAAACTTGACTGAAAACTCACTTTGAACAAAAGTTATGGCTGTTTTGTGTCACAGGTCACAAATAGCGTTTTCATAGCGAGAGAAGGCCAAAATGAACACTTCATGCATAACTCCTGTATTTTGATGAAAACTCACTGAAATCCACCTGTAACTTCAAGTTTATGCATCTTTCTATGCTTTCAGGTTGAAACTTGACTGAAAACTCACTTTGAACAAAAGTTATTGCATTTTTGTGTCACAGGTCACAAATAGCGTTTTCAAAGCGAGAGAAGGCCAAAATGAACACTTCATGCAGAACTCCTGTATTTTGATGAAAACTCACTGAAATCAAGGTTTAACTTCAAGTGTATGCATCTTTCTATGCTTTCAGGTTGAAACTTGACTGAAAACTCACTTTGAACAAAAGTTATTGCATTTTTGTGTCACAGGTCACAAATACCGTTTTCTCAGCGAGAGAAGGCCAAAGTGAACACTTCATGCATAACTCCTGTATTTTGATGAAAACTCACTGAAATCCACCTGTAACTTCAAGTTTATGCATCTTTCTATGCTTTCAGGTTGAAACTTGACTGAAAACTCACTTTCAACAAAAGTTATGGCTGTTTTGTGTCACAGGTCACAAATAGCGTTTTCTCAGCGAGAGAAGGCCAAAATGAACACTTCATGCATAACTCCTGTATTTTGAGGAAAACTCACTGAAATCAAGGTTTAACTTCAAGTGTATGCATCTTTCTATGCTTTCAGGTTGAAACTTGATTGAAAACTCACTTTGAACAAAAGTTATGGCATTTTTGTATCACAGGTCACAAATACCGTTTTCAAAGCGAGAGAAGGCCAAAATGAACACTTCATGCAGAACTCCTGTATTTTGATGAAAACTCACTGAAATCCACCTGTAACTTCAAGTTTATGCATCTTTCTATGCTTTCAGGTTGAAACTTGACTGAAAACTCACTTTGAAGAAAAGTTATTGCATTTTTGTATCACAGGTCACAAATACTGTTTTCTCAGCGAGAGAAGGCCAAAATGAACACTTCATGCATAACTCCTGTATTTTGATGAAAACTCACTGAAATCCACCTGTAACTTCAAGTTTATGCATCTTTCTATGCTTTCAGGTTGAAACTTGCCTGAAAACTCACTTTGAACAAAAGTTATGGCTGTTTTGTGTCACAGGTCACAAATACCGTTTTCAAAGCGAGAGAAGGCCAAAATGAACACTTCATGCAGAACTCCTGTATTTTGATGAAAACTCACTGAAATCCACCTGTAACTTCAAGTTTATGCATCTTTCTATGCTTTCAGGTTGAAACTTGACTGAAAACTCACTTTGAAGAAAAGTTATGGCATTTTTGTATCACAGGTCACAAATAGCGTTTTCTCAGCGAGAGAAGGCCAAAATGAACACTTCATGCATAAATCCTGTATTTTGATGAATACTCACTGAAATCCACCTGAAACTTCAAGTTTATGCATCTTTCCATGCTTTCAGGTTGAAACTTGACTGAAAACTCACTTTCAACAAAAGTTATGGCTGTTTTGTGTCACAGGTCACAAATAGCGTTTTCTCAGCGAGAGAAGGCCAAAATGAACACTTCATGCAGAACTCCTGTATTTTGATGAAAACTCACTGAAATCCACCTGTAACTTCAAGTTTATGCATCTTTCTATGCTTTCAGGTTGAAACTTGACTAAAAACTCACTTTGTACAAAAGTTATGGCTATTTTGTGTCACAGGTCACAAATAGCGTTTTCTTAGCGAGTGAAGGCCAAAATTAACACTTCATGCATAAATCCTGTATTTTGATGAAAACTCACTGAAATCAAGCTGTAACTTCAAGTTTATGCATCTTTCTATGCTTTCAGGTTGAAACTTGACTGAAAACTCACTTTCAACAAAAGTTATGGCTGTTTTGTGTTACAGGTCACAAATAGCGTTTTCTCAGCAAGAGAAGGCCAAAATGAACACGTCATGCATAACTCCTGTATTTTGATGAAAACTCACTGAAATCCACCTGTAACTTCAAGTTTATGCATCTTTCTATTCTTTCAGGTTGAAACTTGACTGAAAACTCACTTTGAACAAAAGTTATTGCATTTTTGTGTCACAGGTCACAAATACCGTTTTCAAAGCGAGAGAAGGCCAAAATGAACACTTCATGCAGAACTCCTGTATTTTGATGAAAACTCACTGAAATCCACCTGTAACTTCAAGTTTATGCATCTTTCTATGCTTTCAGGTTGAAACTTGACTGAAAACTCACTTTCAACAAAAGTTATGGCATTTTTGTATCACTGGTCAAAAATAGTGTTTTCTCAGCGAGAGAAGGCCAAAATGAACACTTCATGCATAAATCCTGTATTTTGATGAATACTCACTGAAATCCACCTGAAACTTCAAGTTTATGCATCTTTCCATGCTTTCAGGTTGAAACTTGACTGAAAACTCACTTTGAACAAAAGTTATGGAATTTTTGTGTCACAGGTCACAAATACCGTTTTCTCAGCGAGAGAAGGCCAAAATTAACACTTCATGCATAAATCCTGTATTTTGATGAAAACTCACTGAAATCAAGCTGTAACTTCAAGTTTATGCATCTTTCTATGCTTTCAGGTTGAAACTTGACTGAAAACTCACTTTGAAAAAAAGTTATGGCATTTTTGTGTCACAGGTCACAAATAGCGTTTTCTCAGCGAGAGAAGGCCAAAATGAACACTTCATGCAGAACTCCTGTATTTTGATGAAAACTCACTGAAATCCACCTGTAACTTCAAGTTTATGCATCTTTCTATGCTTTCAGGTTGAAACTTGACTGAAAACTCACTTTGTACAAAAGTTATGGCTGTTTTGTGTCACAGGTCACAAATAGCGTTTTCTTCGCGAGAGAAGGCCAAAATTAACACTTCATGCAGAACTCCTGTATTTTGATGAAAACTCACTGAAATCAAGCTGTAACTTCAAATTTATGCATCTTTCTATGCTTTCAGGTTGAAACTTGACTGAAAACTCACTTTGAAGAAAAGTTATTGCATTTTTGTATCACAGGTCACAAATACTGTTTTCTCAGCGAGAGAAGGCCAAAATGAACACTTCATGCATAACTCCTGTATTTTGATGAAAACTCACTGAAATCCACCTGTAACTTCAAGTTTATGCATCTTTCTATGCTTTCAGGTTGAAACTTGCCTGAAAACTCACTTTCAACAAAAGTTATGGCATTTTTGTATCACTGGTCAAAAATAGTGTTTTCTCAGCGAGAGAAGGCCAAAATGAACACTTCATGCATAAATCCTGTATTTTGATGAATACTCACTGAAATCCACCTGTAACTTCAAGTTTATGCATCTTTCTATGCTTTCAGGTTGAAACTTGACTGAAAACTCACTTTGTACAAAAGTTATGGCTGTTTTGTGTCACAGGTCACAAATAGCGTTTTCTTCGCGAGAGAAGGCCAAAATTAACACTTCATGCAGAACTCCTGTATTTTGATGAAAACTCACTGAAATCCACCTGTAACTTCAAGTTTATGCATTTTTCTATGCTTTCAGGTTGAAACTTGACTGAAAACTCACTTTCAACAAAAGTTATGGCATTTTTGTATCACTGGTCAAAAATAGTGTTTTCTCAGCGAGAGAAGGCCAAAATGAACACTTCATGCATAAATCCTGTATTTTGATGAATACTCACTGAAATCCACCTGAAACTTCAAGTTTATGCATCTTTCCATGCTTTCAGGTTGAAACTTGACTGAAAACTCACTTTGAACAAAAGTTATGGCATTTTTGTGTCACAGGTCACAAATACCGTTTTCTCAGCGAGAGAAGGCCAAAATGAACACTTCATGCATAAATCCTGTATTTTGATGAAAACTCACTGAAATCAAGGTTTAACTTCAAGTGTATGCATCTTTCTATGCTTTCAGGTTGAAACTTGACTGAAAACTCACTTTGAACAAAAGTTATGGCATTTTTGTGTCACAGGTCACAAATACCGTTTTCAAAGCGAGAGAAGGCCAAAATGAACACTTCATGCAGAACTCCTGTATTTTGATGAAAACTCACTGAAATCCACCTGTAACTTCAAGTTTATGCATCTTTCTATGCTTTCAGGTTGAAACTTGACTGAAAACTCACTTTGAAGAAAAGTTATTGCATTTTTGTATCACAGGTCACAAATACTGTTTTCTCAGCGAGAGAAGGCCAAAATGAACACTTCATGCATAACTCCTGTATTTTGATGAAAACTCACTGAAATCCACCTGTAACTTCAAGTTTATGCATCTTTCTATGCTTTCAGGTTGAAACTTGCCTGAAAACTCACTTTCAACAAAAGTTATGGCATTTTTGTATCACTGGTCAAAAATAGTGTTTTCTCAGCGAGAGAAGGCCAAAATGAACACTTCATGCATAAATCCTGTATTTTGATGAATACTCACTGAAATCCACCTGAAACTTCAAGTTTATGCATCTTTCTATGCTTTCAGGTTGAAACTTGACTGAAAACTCACTTTGTACAAAAGTTATGGCTGTTTTGTGTCACAGGTCACAAATAGCGTTTTCTTCGCGAGAGAAGGCCAAAATTAACACTTCATGCAGAACTCCTGTATTTTGATGAAAACTCACTGAAATCCACCTGTAACTTCAAGTTTATGCATCTTTCTATGCTTTCAGGTTGAAACTTGACTGAAAACTCACTTTCAACAAAAGTTATGGCATTTTTGTATCACTGGTCAAAAATAGTGTTTTCTCAGCGAGAGAAGGCCAAAATGAACACTTCATGCATAAATCCTGTATTTTGATGAATACTCACTGAAATCCACCTGAAACTTCAAGTTTATGCATCTTTCCATGCTTTCAGGTTGAAACTTGACTGAAAACTCACTTTGAACAAAAGTTATGGCATTTTTGTGTCACAGGTCACAAATACCGTTTTCTCAGCGAGAGAAGGCCAAAATGAACACTTCATGCATAAATCCTGTATTTTGATGAAAACTCACTGAAATCAAGGTTTAACTTCAAGTGTATGCATCTTTCTATGCTTTCAGGTTGAAACTTGACTGAAAACTCACTTTGAACAAAAGTTATGGCATTTTTGTGTCACAGGTCACAAATACCGTTTTCAAAGCGAGAGAAGGCCAAAATGAACACTTCATGCATAAATCCTGTATTTTGATGAATACTCACTGAAATCCACCTGAAACTTCAAGTTTTTGCATCTTTCCATGCTTTCAGGTTGAAACTTGACTGAAAACTCACTTTGAACAAAAGTTATGGCATTTTTGTGTCACAGGTCACAAATACCGTTTTCTCAGCGAGAGAAGGCCAAAGTGAACACTTCATGCATAACTCCTGTATTTTGATGAAAACTCACTGAAATCCACCTGTAACTTAGAGTTTATGCATCTTTCTATGCTTTCAGGTTGAAACTTGACTGAAAACTCACTTTCAACAAAAGTTATGGCTGTTTTGTGTCACAGGTCACAAATAGCGTTTTCTCAGCGAGAGAAGGCCAAAATGAACACTTCATGCATAACTCCTGTATTTTGATGAAAACTCACTGAAATCAAGGTTTAACTTCAAGTGTATGCATCTTTCTATGCTTTCAGGTTGAAACTTGACTGAAAACTCACTTTGAACAAAAGATATGGCATTTTTGTGTCACAGGTCACAAATACCGTTTTCAAAGCGAGAGAAGGCCAAAATGAACACTTCATGCAGAACTCCTGTATTTTGATGAAAACTCACTGAAATCCACCTGTAACTTCAAGTATATGCATCTTTCTATGCTTTCAGGTTGAAACTTGACTGAAAACTCACTTTGAAGAAAAGTTATTGCATTTTTGTATCACAGGTCACAAATACTGTTTTCTCAGCGAGAGAAGGCCAAAATGAACACTTCATGCATAACTCCTGTATTTTGATGAAAACTCACTGAAATCAACCTGTAACTTCAAGTTTATGCATCTTTCTAAGCTTTCAGGTTGAAACTTGCCTGAAAACTCACTTTGAACAAAAGTTATGGCATTTTTGTATCACTGGTCAAAAATAGTGTTTTCTCAGCGAGAGAAGGCCAAAATGAACACTTCATGCATAAATCCTGTATTTTGATGAATACTCACTGAAATCCACCTGAAACTTCAAGTTTATGCATCTTTCCATGCTTTCAGGTTGAAACTTGACTGAAAACTCACTTTGAACAAAAGTTATGGCATTTTTGTGTCACAGGTCACAAATACCATTTTCTCAGCGAGAGAAGGCCAAAATGAACACTTCATGCATAAATCCTGTATTTTGATGAAAACTCACTGAAATCAAGGTTTAACTTCAAGTGTATGCATCTTTCTATGCTTTCAGGTTGAAACTTGACTGAAAACTCACTTTGAACAAAAGTTATGGCATTTTTGTGTCACAGGTCACAAATACCGTTTTCAAAGCGAGAGAAGGCCAAAATGAACACTTTGTGCATAAATCCTGTATTTTGATGAATACTCACTGAAATCCACCTGAAACTTCAAGTTTTTGCATCTTTCCATGCTTTCAGGTTGAAACTTGACTGAAAACTCACTTTGAACAAAAGTTATGGCATTTTTGTGTCACAGGTCACAAATACCGTTTTCTCAGCGAGAGAAGGCCAAAGTGAACACTTCATGCATAACTCCTGTATTTTGATGAAAACTCACTGAAATCCACCTGTAACTTAGAGTTTATGCATCTTTCTATGCTTTCAGGTTGAAACTTGACTGAAAACTCACTTTCAACAAAAGTTATGGCTGTTTTGTGTCACAGGTCACAAATAGCGTTTTCTCAGCGAGAGAAGGCCAAAATGAACACTTCATGCATAACTCCTGTATTTTGATGAAAACTCACTGAAATCAAGGTTTAACTTCAAGTGTATGCATCTTTCTATGCTTTCAGGTTGAAACTTGACTGAAAACTCACTTTGAACAAAAGATATGGCATTTTTGTGTCACAGGTCACAAATACCGTTTTCAAAGCGAGAGAAGGCCAAAATGAACACTTCATGCAGAACTCCTGTATTTTGATGAAAACTCACTGAAATCCACCTGTAACTTCAAGTATATGCATCTTTCTATGCTTTCAGGTTGAAACTTGACTGAAAACTCACTTTGAAGAAAAGTTATTGCATTTTTGTATCACAGGTCACAAATACTGTTTTCTCAGCGAGAGAAGGCCAAAATGAACACTTCATGCATAACTCCTGTATTTTGATGAAAACTCACTGAAATCAACCTGTAACTTCAAGTTTATGCATCTTTCTAAGCTTTCAGGTTGAAACTTGCCTGAAAACTCACTTTGAACAAAAGTTATGGCTGTTTTGTGTCACAGGTCACAAATACCGTTTTCAAAGCGAGAGAAGGCCAAAATGAACACTTCATGCATAAATCCAGTATTTTGATGAAAACTCACTGAAATCCACCTGTAACTTCAAGTTTATGCATCTTTCTATGCTTTCAGGTTGAAACTTGACTGAAAACTCACTTTCAACAAAAGTTATGGCTGTTTTGTGTTACAGGTCACAAATAGCGTTTTCTCAGCGAGAGAAGGCCAAAGTGAACACTTCATGCATAACTCCTGTATTTTGATGAAAACTCACTGAAATCCACCTGTAACTTCAAGTTTATGCATCTTTCTATGCTTACAGGTTGAAATTTGACTGAAAACTCACTTTTAAGAAAAGTTATGGCTGTTTTGTATCACAGGTCACAAATAGTGTTTTCTCAGCGAGAGAAGGCCAAAATGAACACTTCATGCATAAATCCTGTATTTTGATGAAAACTCACTGAAATCCACCTGAAACTTCAAGTTTATGCATCTTTCTTTGCTTTCAGGTTGAAACTTGACTGAAAACTCACTTTTAAAAAAAGTTATGGCATTTTTGTATCACAGGTCACAAATAGCGTTTTCTCAGCGAGAGAAGGCCAAAATGAATACTTCTTGCAGAACTCCTGTATTTTGATGAAAACTCACTGAAATCCACCTGTAACTTCAAGTTTATGCATCGTTCTATGCTTTCAGGTTGAAACTTGACTGAAAACTCACTTTGAACTAAAGTTATGGCATTTTTTTATCACAGGTCACAAATCGTGTTTTCTCAGAGAGAGAAGGCCAAAATGAACACTTCATGCATAAATCCTGTATTTTGATGAAAACTCACTGAAATCCACCTGAAACTTCAAGTTTATGCATCTTTCCATGCTTTCAGGTTGAAACTTGACTGAAAACTCACTTTGAACAAAAGTTATGGCATTTTTGTGTCACAGGTCACAAATAGCGTTTTCTCAGCGAGAGAAGGCCAAAATGAACACTTCATGCAGAACTCCTGTATTTTGATCAAAACTCACTGAAATCCACCTGTAACTTCAAGTTTATGCATCTTTCTATGCTTTCAGGTTGAAACTTGACTGAAAACTCACTTTGTACAAAAGTTATGGCTGTTTTGTGTCACAGGTCACAAATAGCGTTTTCTCAGCGAGAGAAGGCCAAAGTGAACACTTCATGCAGAACTCCTGTATTTTGATGAAAACTCACTGAAATCCACCTGTAACTTCAAGTTTATGCATCTTTCTATGCTTTCAGGTTGAAACTTGACTGAAAACTCACTTTCAACAAAAGTTATGGCTGTTTTGTGTCACAGGTCACAAATAGTGTTTTCTCAGCGAGAGAAGGCCAAAATTAACACTTCATGCATAAATCCTGTATTTTGATGAAAACTCACTGAAATCAAGGTTTAACTTCAAGTGTATGCATCTTTCTATGCTTTCAGGTTGAAACTTGACTGAAAACTCACTTTCAACAAAAGTTATGGCATTTTTGTGTCACAGGTCACAAATAGCGTTTTCTCAGCGAGAGAAGGCCAAAATGAACACTTCATGCATAAATCCTGTATTTTGATGAAAACTCACTGAAATCAAGCTGTAACTTCAAGTTTATGCATCTTTCTTTGCTTTCAGGTTGAAACTTGACTGAAAACTCACTTTTAAAAAAAGTTATGGCATTTTTGTATCACAGGTCACAAATAGCGTTTTCTCAGCGAGAGAAGGCCAAAATGAATACTTCTTGCAGAACTCCTGTATTTTGATGAAAACTCACTGAAATCCACCTGTAACTTCAAGTTTATGCATCGTTCTATGCTTTCAGGTTGAAACTTGACTGAAAACTCACTTTGAACTAAAGTTATGGCATTTTTGTGTCACAGGTCACAAATCGTGTTTTCTCAGAGAGAGAAGGCCAAAATGAACACTTCATGCATAAATCCTGTATTTTGATGAAAAATCACTGAAATCCACCTGAAACTTCAAGTTTATGCATCTTTCCATGCTTTCAGGTTGAAACTTGACTGAAAACTCACTTTGAACAAAAGTTATGGCATTTTTGTGTCACAGGTCACAAATAGCGTTTTCTCAGCGAGAGAAGGCCAAAATGAACACTTCATGCAGAACTCCTGTATTTTGATCAAAACTCACTGAAATCCACCTGTAACTTCAAGTTTATGCATCTTTCTATGCTTTCAGGTTGAAACTTGACTGAAAACTCACTTTGTACAAAAGTTATGGCTGTTTTGTGTCACAGGTCACAAATAGCGTTTTCTCAGCGAGAGAAGGCCAAAGTGAACACTTCATGCAGAACTCCTGTATTTTGATGAAAACTCACTGAAATCCACCTGTAACTTCAAGTTTATGCATCTTTCTATGCTTTCAGGTTGAAACTTGACTGAAAACTCACTTTCAACAAAAGTTATGGCTGTTTTGTGTCACAGGTCACAAATAGTGTTTTCTCAGCGAGAGAAGGCCAAAATTAACACTTCATGCATAAATCCTGTATTTTGATGAAAACTCACTGAAATCCACCTGAAACTTCAAGTTTATGCATCTTTCCATGCTTTCAGGTTGAAACTTAACTGAAAACTCACTTTGAATAAAAGTTATGGCATTTTTGTGTCACAGGTCACAAATAGCGTTTTCTCAGCGAGAGAAGGCCAAAATGAACACTTCATGCATAACTCCTGTATTTTGATGAAAACTCACTGAAATCAAGGTTTAACTTCAAGTGTATGCATCTTTCTATGCTTTCAGGTTGAAACTTGACTGAAAACTCACTTTCAACAAAAGTTATGGCATTTTTGTGTCACAGGTCACAAATAGCGTTTTCTCAGCGAGAGAAGGCCAAAATGAACACTTCATGCAGAACTCCTGTATTTTGATCAAAACTCACTGAAATCCACCTGTAACTTCAAGTTTATGCATCTTTCTATGCTTTCAGGTTGAAACTTGACTGAAACTCACTTTGTACAAAAGTTATGGCTGTTTTGTGTCACAGGTCACAAATAGCGTTTTCTCAGCGAGAGAAGGCCAAAGTGAACACTTCATGCAGAACTCCTGTATTTTGATGAAAACTCACTGAAATCCACCTGTAACTTCAAGTTTATGCATCTTTCTATGCTTTCAGGTTGAAACTTGACTGAAAACTCACTTTCAACAAAAGTTATGGCTGTTTTGTGTCACAGGTCACAAATAGTGTTTTCTCAGCGAGAGAAGGCCAAAATTAACACTTCATGCATAAATCCTGTATTTTGATGAAAACTCACTGAAATCCACCTGAAACTTCAAGTTTATGCATCTTTCCATGCTTTCAGGTTGAAACTTAACTGAAAACTCACTTTGAATAAAAGTTATGGCATTTTTGTGTCACAGGTCACAAATAGCGTTTTCTCAGCGAGAGAAGGCCAAAATGAACACTTCATGCAGAACTCCTGTATTTTGATGAAAACTCACTGAAATCAAGGTTTAACTTCAAGTGTATGCATCTTTCTATGCTTTCAGGTTGAAACTTGACTGAAAACTCACTTTGAACAAAAGTTATGGCATTTTTTTGTCACAGGTCACAAATACCGTTTTCAAAGCAAGAGAAGGCCAAAATGAACACTTCATGCAGAACTCCTGTATTTTGATGAAAACTCACTGAAATCCACCTGTAACTTCAAGTTTATGCATCTTTCTATGCTTTCAGGTTGAAACTTGACTGAAAACTCACTTTGAAGAAAAGTTATTGCATTTTTGTATCACAGGTCACAAATAGTGTTTTCTCAGCGAGAGAAGGCCAAAATGAACACTTCATGCATAACTCCTGTATTTTGATGAAAACTCACTGAAATCCACCTGTAACTTCAAGTTTATGCATCTTTCTATGCTTTCAGGTTGAAACTTGACTGAAAACTCACTTTGAAGAAAAGTTATGGCTGTTTTGTGTCACAGGTCACAAAAAGTGTTTTCTCAGCGAGAGAAGGCCAAAATGAACACTTCATGCATAAATCCTGTATTTTGATAAAAACTCACTGAAATCAAGGTTTAACTTCAAGTTTATTCATCTTTCCATGCATTCAGGTTGAAACTTGACTGAAAACTCACTTTGAACAAAAGTTAGTGCATTTTTGTATCACAGGTCACAAATAGCGTTTTCTCAGCGAGAAAAGGCCAAAATGAACACTTCATACAGAACTCCTGTATTTTGATGAAAACTCACTGAAATCCACCTGTAACTTCAAGTTTATGCATCTTTCTATGCTTTCAGGTTGAAACTTGACTGAAAACTCACTTTGAACAAAAGTTATGGCATTTTTGTATCACAGGTCACAAATAGCGTTTTCATAGCGAGAGAAGGCCAAAATGAACACTTCATGCAGAACTCCTGTATTTTGATGAAAACTCACTGAAATCCACCTGTAACTTCAAGTTTATGCATCTTTCTATGCTTTCAGGTTGAAACTTGACTGAAAACTCACTTTGAACAAAAGTTATTGCATTTTTGTGTCACAGGTCACAAATACCGTTTTCAAAGCGAGAGAAGGCCAAAATTAACACTTCATGCAGAACTCCTGTATTTTGATGAAAACTCACTGAAATCCACCTGTAACTTCAAGTTCATGCATCTTTCTATGCTTTCAGGTTGAAACTTGACTGAAAACTCACTTTGAAGAAAAGTTATGGCATTTTTGTATCACAGGTCACAAATAGTGTTTTCTCAGCGAGAGAAGGCCAAAATGAACACTTCATGCATAACTCCTGTATTTTGATGAAAACTCACTGAAATCCACCTGAAACTTCAAGTTTATGCATCTTTCCATGCTTTCAGGTTGAAACTTGACTGAAAACTCACTTTGAACAAAAGTTATGGCATTTTTGTGTCACAGGTCACAAATAGCGTTTTCTCAGCGAGAGAAGGCCAAAATGAACACTTCATGCATAACTCCTGTATTTTGATGAAAACTCACTGAAATCAAGGTTTAACTTCAAGTGTATGCATCTTTCTATGCTTTCAGGTTGAAACTTGACTGAAAACTCACTTTGAACAAAAGTTATGGCATTTTTGTGTCACAGGTCACAAATACCGTTTTCAAAGCGAGAGAAGGCCAAAATGAACACTTCATGCAGAACTCCTGTATTTTGATGAAAACTGACTGAAATCCACCTGTAACTTCAAGTTTATGCATCTTTCTATGCTTTCAGGTTGAAACTTGACTGAAAACTCACTTTGTACAAAAGTTATGGGTGTTTTTGTCACAGGTCACAAATAGCGTTTTCTAAGCGAGAGAAGACCAAAATGAACACTTCATGCATAACTCCTGTATTTTGAAGAATACTCACTGAAATCAAGGTTTAACTTGAAGTTTATGCATCTTTCTATGCTTTCAGGTGGAAACTTGACTGAAAACTCACTTTGAACAAAAGTTATGGCATTTTTGTGTCACAGGTCACAAATAGTGTTTTCTCAGCGAGAGAAGGCCAAAATGAACACTTCATGCAGAACTCCTGTATTTTGATGAAAATTCACTGAAATCAAGCTTTAACTTCAAGTTTATGCATCTTTCTATGCTTTCAGGTTGAAACTTGACTGAAAACTCACTTTCAACAAAAGTTATGGCTGTTTTGTGTCACAGGTCACAAATAGCGTTTTCTCAGCGAGAGAAGACCAAAATGAACACTTCATGCATAAATCCTGTATTTTGATGAAAACTCACTGTAATCCACCTGTAACTTCAAGTTTATGCATCTTTCTATGCTTTCAGGTTGAAACTTGACTGAAAACTCACTTTTAAAAAAAGTTATGGCATTTTTGTATCACAGGTCACAAATTGTGTTTTCTCAGCGAGAGAAGGCCAAAATTAACACTTCATGCAGAACTCCTGTATTTTGATGAAAACTCACTGAAATCCACCTGTAACTTCAAGTTTATGCATCTTTCTATGCTTTCAGGTTGAAACTTGACTGAAAACTCACTTTGATCAAAAGTTATGGCTGTTTTGTGTCACAGGTCACAAATAGTGTTTTCTCAGCGAGAGAAGGCCAAAATGAACACTTCATGCAGAACTCCTGTATTTTGATGAAAACTCACTGAAATCCAACTGTAACTTCAAGTTTATGCATCTTTCTATGCTTTCAGGTTGAAACTTGACTGAAAACTCACTTTGAACAAAAGTTATGGCATTTTTGTGTCACAGGTTACAAATAGTGTTTTCTCAGCGAGGGAAGGCCAAAATGAACACTTCATGCAGAAATCCTGTATTTTGATGAAAACTCACTGAAATCCACATGTAACTTCAAGTTTATGCATCTTTCTATGCTTTCAGGTTGAAACTTGACTGAAAACTCACTTTGTACAAAAGTTATGGATGTTTTTTGTCACAGGTCACAAATAGCGTTTTCTAAGCGAGAGAAGACCAAAATGAACACTTCATGCATAACTCCTGTATTTTGAAGAATACTCACTGAAATCAAGGTTTAACTTGAAGTTTATGCATCTTTCTATGCTTTCAGGTGGAAACTTGACTGAAAACTCACTTTGAACAAAAGTTATGGCATTTTTGTGTCACAGGTCACAAATAGTGTTTTCTCAGCGAGAGAAGGCCAAAATGAAAACTTCATGCAGAACTCCTGTATTTTGATGAAAACTCACTGAAATCCACCTGTAACTTCAAGTTTATGCATCTTTCTATGCTTTCAGGTTGAAACTTGACTGAAAACTCACTTTTAAAAAAAGTTATGGCATTTTTGTATCACAGGTCACAAATTGTGTTTTCTCAGCGAGAGAAGGCCAAAATTAACACTTCATGCAGAACTCCTGTATTTTGATGAAAACTCACTGAAATCCACCTGTAACTTCAAGTTTATGCATCTTTCTATGCTTTCAGGTTGAAACTTGACTGAAAACTCACTTTCAACAAAAGTTATGGCTGTTTTTTGTCACAGGTCACAAATAACGTTTTCTCAGCGAGAGAATGCCAAAATGAACACTTCATGCATCACTCCTGTATTTTGATGAAAACTCACTGAAATCCACCTGTAACTTCAAGTTTTTGCATCTTTCTATGCTTTCAGGTTGAAACTTGACTGAAAACTCACTTTGAACAAAAGTTAAGGCATTTTTGTGTCACAGGTCACAAATAGTGTTTTCTCAGCGAGAGAAGGCCAAAATGAACACTTCATGCAGAACTCCTGTATTTTGATGAATACTCACTGAAATCAAGGTTTAACTTCAAGTTTATGCATCTTTCTATGCTTTCAGGTTGAAACTTGACTGAAAACTCACTTTGAACAAAAGTTATGGCATTTTTGTGTCACAGGTCACAAATAGTGTTTTCTCAGCGAGAGAAGGCCAAAATGAACACTAAATGCAGAACTCCTGTATTTTGATGAAAACTCACTGAAATCCACCTGTAACTTCAAGTTTATGCATCTTTCTATGCTTTTAGGTTGAAATTTGACTTAAAACTCACTTTGAACAAAATTTATGGCTGTTTTGTATCACAGGTCACAAATAATATTTTCTCAGCGAGAGAAGGCCAAAATGAACACTTCATTCATAACTCCTGTATTTTGAGGAAAACTGCATGAAATCCACCTGTCACTTCAAGTTTATGCATCTTTCTATGCTTTCAGGTGAAACTTTCACTTTGAAGTCAATTTGAAAAAAAATTACGACTTTGATGATCACTGTTCATGAAGACTGTTTTCAAAACAAAAGAAGAATATTTAAACATTTCATGCAGAACTCCATTAGTTTGAGCAAAGCTGGCTTAAAACCACCTGTTACTTCAAAGGTTTTCATCATTCTGTTTTTTCAGTTTTGAAGTTCACTGAAAGGTCAGTGTGATCAAGAGTTCCAGCATTTGTGATCACAGGTCAAACAATGCCTTTTACCAGCGAGTGTCCTCTGGAGTGAACACTTCTTGCTGAACTCCCTTATTTTCAGGAAAACTGACTGAAATCCACCTGTAACTTCTCTTTAATGCATCTTTCTATGCTTTCAGGTTGAAACTTGACTGAAAACTCACTTTGAACAAAAGTTATGGCTGTTTTGTATCACAGGTCACAATTAGTGTTTTCTCAGCGAGAGAAGGTCAAAATGAAGAATTCATGCAGAACTCCTGTATTTTGAGGAAAACTTAGTGAAATCCACCTGTAACTTCAAGTTTATGCATGTTTCTATGCTTTCAGGTTGAAACTTGACTGAAAACTCACTTTTAAAAAAAGTTATGGCATTTTTGTATCACAGGTCACAAATTGTGTTTTCTCAGCGAGAGAAGGCCAAAATTAACACTTCATGCAGAACTCCTGTATTTTGATGAAAACTCACTGAAATCCACCTGTAACTTCAAGTTTATGCATCTTTCTATGCTTTCAGGTTGAAACTTGACTGAAAACTCACTTTCAACAAAAGTTATGGCTGTTTTTTGTCACAGGTCACAAATAGTGTTTTCTCAGCGAGAGAAGGCCAAAATGAACACTTCATGCAGAACTCCTGTATTTTGATGAAAACTCACTGAAATCCACCTGTAACTTCAAGTTTATGCATCTTTCTATGCTTTCAGGTTGAAACTTGACTGAAAACTCACTTTGTACAAAAGTTATGGCTGTTTTGTGTCACAGGTCACAAATAGCGTTTTCTCAGCGAGAGAAGGCCAAAATGAACACTTCATGCAGAACTCCTGTATTTTGATGAAAACTCACTGAAATCAAGGTTTAACTTCAAGTTTATGCATCTTTCTATGCTTTCAGGTTGAAACTTGACTGAAACCTCACTTTGTACAAAAGTTATGGCTGTTTTGTGCCACAGGTCACAAATAGTGTTTTCTCAGCGAGAGAAGGCCAAAATGAACACTTCATGCATAACTCCTGTATTTTGATGAATACTCACTGAAATCCACCTGTAACTTCAAGTTTATGCATCTTTCTATGCTTTCAGGTTGAAACTTGACTGAAAACTCACTTTGAAAAAAAGTTATGGTATTTTTGTGTCACAGGTCACAAATAGTGTTTTCTCAGCGAGAGAAGGTCAAAATGAACACTTCATGCAGAACTCCTGTATTTTGAGGAAAACTGCCTGAAATCCAACTGTAACTTCAAGTTTATTCATCTTTCTATGCTTTCAGGTTGAAACTAGAGTGAAAACTCACTATGAACAAAAGTTATGGCTGTTTTGTATCACAGGTCACAAATAGTGTTTTCTCAGCGAGAGAAGGCCAAAATGAACACTTCATGCAGAACTCCTCTATTTTGATGAAAACTCACTGAAATCCACCTGTAACTTCAAGTTTATGCATCTTTCTATGCTTTCAGGTTGAAACTTGACTGAAAACTCACTTTGTACAAAAGTTATGGCTGTTTTGTGTCACAGGTCACAATTAGCGTTTTCTCAGCGAGAGAAGACCAAAATGAACACTTCATGCATAACTCCTGTATTTTGATGAATACTCACTGAAATCAAGGTTTAACTTGAAGTTTATGCATCTTTCTATGCTTTCAGGTTGAAACTTGACTTAAAACTCACTTTGAACAAAAGTTATGGCTGTTTTGTGTCACAGGTCACAAATAGTGTTTTCTCAGTGAGAGAAGGCCAAAATGAACACTTCATGCAGAACTCCTGTATTTTGATGAAAACTCACTGAAATCCACCTGTAACTTCAAGTTTATGCATCTCTCTATGCTTTCAGGTTGAAACTTGACTGAAAACTCACTTTGAACAAAAGTTATGGCATTTTTGTGTCACAGGTCACAAATAGTGTTTTCTCAGCGAGAGAAGGCCAAAATGAACACTTCATGCAGAACTCCTGTATTTTGATGAAAACTCACTGAAATCCACCTGTAACTTCAAGTTTATGCATCTTTCTATGCTTTCAGGTTGAAACTTGACTGAAAACTCACTTTTAAAAAAAGTTATGGCATTTTTGTATCACAGGTCACAAATTGTGTTTTCTCAGCGAGAGAAGGCCAAAATTAACACTTCATGCAGAACTCCTGTATTTTGATGAAAACTCACTGAAATCCACCTGTAACTTCAAGTTTATGCATCTTTCTATGCTTTCAGGTTGAAACTTGACTGAAAACTCACTTTCAACAAAAGTTAAGGCTGTTTTTTGTCACAGGTCACAAATAGCGTTTTCTCAGCGAGAGAATGCCAAAATGAACACTTCATGCATCACTCCTGTATTTTGATGAAAACTCACTGAAATCCACCTGTGACTTCAAGTTTTTGCATCTTTCTATGCTTTCAGGTTGAAACTTGACTGAAAACTCACTTTGAACAAAAGTTAAGGCATTTTTGTGTCACAGGTCACAATTAGTGTTTTCTCAGCGAGAGAAGGCCAAAATGAACACTTCATACAGAACTCCTGTATTTTGATGAAAACTCACTGAAATCCACCTGTAACTTCAAGTTTATGCATCTTTCTATGATTTCAGGTTGAAACTTGACTGAAAACTCACTTTGTACAAAAGTTATGGCTGTTTTGTGTCACAGGTCACAAATAGCGTTTTCTCAGCGAGAGAAGGCCAAAATGAACACTTCATGCAGAACTCCTGTATTTTGATGAATACTCACTGAAATCAAGGTTTAACTTCAAGTTTATGCATCTTTCTATGCTTTCAGGTTGAAACTTGACTGAAAACTCACTTTGAAAAAAAGTTATGGCATTTTTGTGTCACAGGTAACAAACAGTGTTTTCTCAGCGAGAGAAGGCCAAAATGAACACTTCATGCAGAACTCCTGTATTTTGATGAAAACTCACTGAAATCTAGCTGTAACTTCAAGTTTATGCATCTTTCTATGCTTTCAGGTTGAAACTTGACTGAAAACTCACTTTGAAATAAAGTTATGGCATTTTTGTGTCACAGGTCACAAATAGTGTTTTCTCAGCGAGAGAATGCCAAAATTAACACTTCATGCAGAACTCCTGTATTTTGATGAAAACTCACTGAAATCCACCTGTAACTTCAAGTTTATGCATCTTTCTATGCTTTCAGGTTGAAACTTGACTGAAAACTCACTTTTAAAAAAAGTTATGGCATTTTTGTATCACAGGTCACAAATTGTGTTTTCTCTGCGAGAGAAGGCCAAAATGAACACTTCATGCAGAACTCCTGTATTTTGATGAAAACTCACTGAAATCCACCTGTAACTTCAAGTTTATGCATCTTTCTATGCTTTCAGGTTGAAACTTGACTGAAAACTCACTTTCAACAAAAGTTAAGGCTGTTTTTTGTCACAGGTCACAAATAGCGTTTTCTCAGCGAGAGAATGCCAAAATGAACACTTCATGCATCACTCCTGTATTTTGATGAAAACTCACTGAAATCCACCTGTGACTTCAAGTTTTTGCATCTTTCTATGCTTTCAGGTTGAAACTTGACTGAAAACTCACTTTGAACAAAAGTTAAGGCATTTTTGTGTCACAGGTCACAATTAGTGTTTTCTCAGCGAGAGAAGGCCAAAATGAACACTTCATGCAGAACTCCTGTATTTTGATGAATACTCACTGAAATCAAGGTTTAACTTCAAGTTTATGCATCTTTCTATGCTTTCAGGTTGAAACTTGACTGAAAACTCACTT
Organism: Aulostomus chinensis; assembly: GCF_037954235.1. Classification (NCBI taxonomy): domain Eukaryota; kingdom Metazoa; phylum Chordata; class Actinopteri; order Syngnathiformes; family Aulostomidae; genus Aulostomus; species Aulostomus chinensis. Next base: position 240,854 of record NW_028234182.1, read on the forward strand.
TGAACAAAAGTTATGGCATTTTTGTGTCACAGGTAACAAATAGTGTTTTCTCAGCGAGAGAAGGCCAAAATTAACACTTCAAGCAGAACTCCTGTATTTTGATGAAAACTCACTGAAATCTAGCTGTAACTTCAAGTTTATGCATCTTTCTATGCTTTCAGGTTGAAACTTGACTGAAAACTCACTTTGAAATAAAGTTATGGCATTTTTGTGTCACAGGTCACAAATAGTGTTTTCTCAGCGAGAGAAGGCCAAAATTAACACTTCATGCAGAACTCCTGTATTTTGATGAAAACTCACTTAAATCCACCTGTAACTTCAAGTTTATGCATCTTTCTATGCTTTCAGGTTGAAACTTGACTGAAAACTCACTTTCAACAAAAGTTATGGCTGTTTTTTGTCACAGGTCACAAATAGCGTTTTCTCAGCGAGAGAATGCCAAAATGAACACTTCATGCATCACTCCTGTATTTTGATGAAAACTCACTGAAATCCACCTGTGACTTCAAGTTTTTGCATCTTTCTATGCTTTCAGGTTGAAACTTGACTGAAAACTCACTTTGAACAAAAGTTAAGGCATTTTTGTGTCACAGGTCACAATTAGTGTTTTCTCAGCGAGAGAAGGCCAAAATGAACACTTCATACAGAACTCCTGTATTTTGATGAAAACACACTGAAATCCACCTGTAACTTCAAGTTTATGCATCTTTCTATGATTTCAGGTTGAAACTTGACTGAAAACTCACTTTGTACAAAAGTTATGGCTGTTTTGTGTCACAGGTCACAAATAGCGTTTTCTCAGCGAGAGAAGGCCAAAATGAACACTTCATGCAGAACTCCTGTATTTTGATGAATACTCACTGAAATCAAGGTTTAACTTCAAGTTTATGCATCTTTCTATGCTTTCAGGTTGAAACTTGACTGAAAACTCACTTTGAACAAAAGTTATGGCATTTTTGTGTCACAGGTAACAAATAGTGTTTTCTCAGCGAGAGAAGGCCAAAATTAACACTTCATGCAGAACTCCTGTATTTTGATGAAAACTCACTGAAATCTAGCTGTAACTTCAAGTTTATGCATCTTTCTATGCTTTCAGGTTGAAACTTGACTGAAAACTCACTTTGAAATAAAGTTATGGCATTTTTGTGTCACAGGTCACAAATAGCGTTTTCTCAGCGAGAGAAGGCCAAAATTAACACTTCATGCAGAACTCCTGTATTTTGATGAAAACTCACTTAAATCCACCTGTAACTTCAAGTTTATGCATCTTTCTATGCTTTCAGGTTGAAACTTGACTGAAAACTCACTTTCAACAAAAGTTATGGCTGTTTTTTGTCACAGGTCACAAATAGCGTTTTCTCAGCGAGAGAATGCCAAAATGAACACTTCATGCATCACTCCTGTATTTTGATGAAAACTCACTGAAATCCACCTGTAACTTCAAGTTTTTGCATCTTTCTATGCTTTCAGGTTAAAACTTGACTGAAAACTCACTTTGAACAAAAGTCAAGGCATTTTTGTGTCACAGGTCACAAATAGTGTTTTCTCAGCGAGAGAAGGCCAAAATGAACACTTCATGCAGAACTCCTGTATTTTGATGAAAACTCACTGAAATCCACCTGTAACTTCAAGTTTATGCATCTTTCTATGATTTCAGGTTGAAACTTGACTGAAAACTCACTTTGAACAAAAGTTATGGCATTTTTGTGTCACAGGTCACAAATAGTGTTTTCTCAGCGAGAGAAGGCCAAAATGAACACTTCATGCAGAACTCCTGTATTTTGATGAAAACTCACTGAAATCCACCTGTAACTTCAAGTTTATGCATCTTTCTATGCTTTCAGGTTGAAACTTGACTGAAAACTCACTTTTAAAAAAAGTTATGGCATTTTTGTATCACAGGTCACAAATTGTGTTTTCTCAGCGAGAGAAGGCCAAAATTAACACTTCATGCAGAACTCCTGTATTTTGATGAAAACTCACTGAAATCCACCTGTAACTTCAAGTTTATGCATCTTTCTATGCTTTCAGGTTGAAACTTGACTGAAAACTCACTTTCAACAAAAGTTAAGGCTGTTTTTTGTCACAGGTCACAAATAGCGTTTTCTCAGCGAGAGAATGCCAAAATGAACACTTCATGCATCACTCCTGTATTTTGATGAAAACTCACTGAAATCCACCTGTGACTTCAAGTTTTTGCATCTTTCTATGCTTTCAGGTTGAAACTTGATTGAAAACTCACTTTGAACAAAAGTTAAGGCATTTTTGTGTCACAGGTCACAAATAGTGTTTTCTCAGCGAGAGAAGGCCAAAATGAACACTTCATGCAGAACTCCTGTATTTTGATGAATACTCACTGAAATCAAGGTTTAACTTCAAGTTTATGCATCTTTCTATGCTTTCAGGTTGAAACTTGACTGAAAACTCACTTTGAACAAAAGTTATGGCATTTTTGTGTCACAGGTCACAAATAGTGTTTTCTCAGCGAGAGAAGGCCAAAATGAACACTAAATGCAGAACTCCTGTATTTTGATGAAAACTCACTGAAATCCACCTGTAACTTCAAGTTTATGCATCTTTCTATGCTTTTAGGTTGAAATTTGACTTAAAACTCACTTTGAACAAAATTTATGGCTGTTTTGTATCACAGGTCACAAATAATATTTTCTCAGCGAGAGAAGGCCAAAATGAACACTTCATTCATAACTCCTGTATTTTGAGGAAAACTGCATGAAATCCACCTGTCACTTCAAGTTTATGCATCTTTCTATGCTTTCAGGTGAAACTTTCACTTTGAAGTCAATTTGAAAAAAAATTACGACTTTGATGATCACTGTTCATGAAGACTGTTTTTAAAACAAAAGAAGAATATTTAAACATTTCATGCAGAACTCCATTAGTTTGAGCAAAGCTGGCTTAAAAGCACCTGTTACTTCAAAGGTTTTCATCATTCTGTTTTTTCAGTTTTGAAGTTCACTGAAAGGTCAGTGTGATCAAGAGTTCCAGCATTTGTGATCACAGGTCAAACAATGCCTTTTACCAGCGAGTGTCCTCTGGAGTGAACACTTCTTGCTGAACTCCCTTATTTTCAGGAAAACTGACTGAAATCCACCTGTAACTTCTCTTTAATGCATCTTTCTATGCTTTCAGGTTGAAACTTGACTGAAAACTCACTTTGAACAAAAGTTATGGCTGTTTTGTATCACAGGTCACAATTAGTGTTTTCTCAGCGAGAGAAGGTCAAAATGAAGAATTCATGCAGAACTCCTGTATTTTGAGGAAAACTTAGTGAAATCCACCTGTAACTTCAAGTTTATGCATGTTTCTATGCTTTCAGGTTGAAACTTGACTGAAAACTCACTTTTAAAAAAAGTTATGGCATTTTTGTATCACAGGTCACAAATTGTGTTTTCTCAGCGAGAGAAGGCCAAAATTAACACTTCATGCAGAACTCCTGTATTTTGATGAAAACTCACTGAAATCCACCTGTAACTTCAAGTTTATGCATCTTTCTATGCTTTCAGGTTGAAACTTGACTGAAAACTCACTTTCAACAAAAGTTATGGCTGTTTTTTGTCACAGGTCACAAATAGTGTTTTCTCAGCGAGAGAAGGCCAAAATGAACACTTCATGCAGAACTCCTGTATTTTGATGAAAACTCACTGAAATCCACCTGTAACTTCAAGTTTATGCATCTTTCTATGCTTTCAGGTTGAAACTTGACTGAAAACTCACTTTGTACAAAAGTTATGGCTGTTTTGTGTCACAGGTCACAAATAGCGTTTTCTCAGCGAGAGAAGGCCAAAATGAACACTTCATGCAGAACTCCTGTATTTTGATGAAAACTCACTGAAATCAAGGTTTAACTTCAAGTTTATGCATCTTTCTATGCTTTCAGGTTGAAACTTGACTGAAACCTCACTTTGTACAAAAGTTATGGCTGTTTTGTGCCACAGGTCACAAATAGTGTTTTCTCAGCGAGAGAAGGCCAAAATGAACACTTCATGCATAACTCCTGTATTTTGATGAATACTCACTGAAATCCACCTGTAACTTCAAGTTTATGCATCTTTCTATGCTTTCAGGTTGAAACTTGACTGAAAACTCACTTTGTACAAAAGTTATGGCTGTTTTGTGTCACAGGTCACAAATAGTGTTTTCTCAGCGAGAGAAGGTCAAAATGAACACTTCATGCAGAACTCCTGTATTTTGAGGAAAACTGCCTGAAATCCAACTGTAACTTCAAGTTTATTCATCTTTCTATGCTTTCAGGTTGAAACTAGAGTGAAAACTCACTATGAACAAAAGTTATGGCTGTTTTGTATCACAGGTCACAAATAGTGTTTTCTCAGCGAGAGAAGGCCAAAATGAACACTTCATGCAGAACTCCTCTATTTTGATGAAAACTCACTGAAATCCACCTGTAACTTCAAGTTTATGCATCTTTCTATGCTTTCAGGTTGAAACTTGACTGAAAACTCACTTTGTACAAAAGTTATGGCTGTTTTGTGTCACAGGTCACAATTAGCGTTTTCTCAGCGAGAGAAGACCAAAATGAACACTTCATGCATAACTCCTGTATTTTGATGAATACTCACTGAAATCAAGGTTTAACTTGAAGTTTATGCATCTTTCTATGCTTTCAGGTTGAAACTGGACTTAAAACTCACTTTGAACAAAAGTTATGGCTGTTTTGTGTCACAGGTCACAAATAGTGTTTTCTCAGTGAGAGAAGGCCAAAATGAACACTTCATGCAGAACTCCTGTATTTTGATGAAAACTCACTGAAATCCACCTGTAACTTCAAGTTTATGCATCTTTCTATGCTTTCAGGTTGAAACTTGACTGAAAACTCACTTTGTACAAAAGTTATGGCTGTTTTGTGTCACAGGTCACAAATAGCGTTTTCTCAGCGAGAGAAGGCCAAAATGAACACTTCATGCAGAACTCCTGTATTTTGATGAATACTCACTGAAATCAAGGTTTAACTTCAAGTTTATGCATCTTTCTATGCTTTCAGGTTGAAACTTGACTGAAAACTCACTTTGAACAAAAGTTATGGCATTTTTGTGTCACAGGTAACAAACAGTGTTTTCTCAGCGAGAGAAGGCCAAAATTAACACTTCATGCAGAACTCCTGTATTTTGATGAAAACTCACTGAAATCTAGCTGTAACTTCAAGTTTATGCATCTTTCTATGCTTTCAGGTTGAAACTTGACTGAAAACTCACTTTGAAATAAAGTTATGGCATTTTTGTGTCACAGGTCACAAATAGTGTTTTCTCAGCGAGAGAAGGCCAAAATTAACACTTCATGCAGAACTCCTGTATTTTGATGAAAACTCACTGAAATCCACCTGTAACTTCAAGTTTATGCATCTTTCTATGCTTTCAGGTTGAAACTTGACTGAAAACTCATTTTTAAAAAAAGTTATGGCATTTTTGTATCACAGGTCACAAATAGCGTTTTCTCAGCGAGAGAATGCCAAAATGAACACTTCATGCATCACTCCTGTATTTTGATGAAAACTCACTGAAATCCACCTGTAACTTCAAGTTTATGCATCTTTCTATGATTTCAGGTTGAAACTTGACTGAAAACTCACTTTGTACAAAAGTTATGGCTGTTTTGTGTCACAGGTCACAAATAGCGTTTTCTCAGCGAGAGAAGGCCAAAATGAACACTTCATGCAGAACTCCTGTATTTTGATGAATACTCACTGAAATCAAGGTTTAACTTCAAGTTTATGCATCTTTCTATGCTTTCAGGTTGAAACTTGACTGAAAACTCACTTTGAACAAAAGTTATGGCATTTTTGTGTCACAGGTAACAAATAGTGTTTTCTCAGCGAGAGAAGGCCAAAATTAACACTTCATGCAGAACCCCTGTATTTTGATGAAAACTCACTGAAATCTAGCTGTAACTTCAAGTTTATGCATCTTTCTATGCTTTCAGGTTGAAACTTGACTGAAAACTCACTTTGAAATAAAGTTATGGCATTTTTGTGTCACAGGTCACAAATAGTGTTTTCTCAGCGAGAGAAGGCCAAAATTAACACTTCATGCAGAACTCCTGTATTTTGATGAAAACTCACTTAAATCCACCTGTAACTTCAAGTTTATGCATCTTTCTATGCTTTCAGGTTGAAACTTGACTGAAAACTCACTTTCAACAAAAGTTATGGCTGTTTTTTGTCACAGGTCACAAATAGCGTTTTCTCAGCGAGAGAATGCCAAAATGAACACTTCATGCATCACTCCTGTATTTTGATGAAAACTCACTGAAATCCACCTGTAACTTCAAGTTTTTGCATCTTTTTATGCTTTCAGGTTGAAACTTGACTGAAAACTCACTTTGAACAAAAGTTAAGGCATTTTTGTGTCACAGGTCACAAATAGTGTTTTCTCAGCGAGAGAAGGCCAAAATGAACACTTCATGCAGAACTCCTGTATTTTGATGAAAACTCACTGAAATCCACCTGTAACTTCAAGTTTATGCATCTTTCTATGCTTTCAGGTTGAAACTTGACTGAAAACTCACTTTGAAATAAAGTTATGGCATTTTTGTGTCACAGGTCACAAATAGTGTTTTCTCAGCGAGAGAAGGCCAAAATGAACACTTCATGCAGAACTCCTGTATTTTGATGAAAACTCACTTAAATCCACCTGTAACTTCAAGTTTATGCATCTTTCTATGCTTTCAGGTTGAAACTTGACTGAAAACTCACTTTGAACAAAAGTCAAGGCATTTTTGTGTCACAGGTCACAAATAGTGTTTTCTCAGCGAGAGAAGGCCAAAATGAACACTTCATGCAGAACTCCTGTATTTTGATGAAAACTCACTGAAATCCACCTGTAACTTCAAGTTTATGCATCTTTCTATGATTTCAGGTTGAAACTTGACCGAAAACTCACTTTGAACAAAAGTTATGACTGTTTTGTGTCACAGGTCACAAATAGCGTTTTCTCAGCGAGAGAATGCCAAAATGAACACTTCATGCAGAACTCCTGTATTTTGATGAATACTCACTGAAATCAAGGTTTAACTTCAAGTTTATGCATCTTTCTATGCTTTCAGGTTGAAACTTGACTGAAAACTCACTTTGAACAAAAGTTATGGCATTTTTGTGTCACAGGTCACAAATAGTGTTTTCTCAGCGAGAGAAGGCCAAAATGAACACTTCATGCAGAACTCCTGTATTTTGATGAAAACTCACTGAAATCCACCTGTAACTTCAAGTTTATGCATCTTTCTATGCTTTCAGGTTGAAACTTGACTGAAAACTCACTTTTAAAAAAAGTTATGGCATTTTTGTATCACAGGTCACAAATTGTGTTTTCTCAGCGAGAGAAGGCCAAAATTAACACTTCATGCAGAACTCCTGTATTTTGATGAAAACTCACTGAAATCCACCTGTAACTTCAAGTTTATGCATCTTTCTATGCTTTCAGGTTGAAACTTGACTGAAAACTCACTTTCAACAAAAGTTAAGGCTGTTTTTTGTCACAGGTCACAAATAGCGTTTTCTCAGCGAGAGAATGCCAAAATGAACACTTCATGCATCACTCCTGTATTTTGATGAAAACTCACTGAAATCCACCTGTGACTTCAAGTTTTTGCATCTTTCTATGCTTTCAGGTTGAAACTTGACTGAAAACTCACTTTGAACAAAAGTTAAGGCATTTTTGTGTCACAGGTCACAATTAGTGTTTTCTCAGCGAGAGAAGGCCAAAATGAACACTTCATACAGAACTCCTGTATTTTGATGAAAACTCACTGAAATCCACCTGTAACTTCAAGTTTATGCATCTTTCTATGATTTCAGGTTGAAACTTGACTGAAAACTCACTTTGTACAAAAGTTATGGCTGTTTTGTGTCACAGGTCACAAATAGCGTTTTCTCAGCGAGAGAAGGCCAAAATGAACACTTCATGCAGAACTCCTGTATTTTGATGAATACTCACTGAAATCAAGGTTTAACTTCAAGTTTATGCATCTTTCTATGCTTTCAGGTTGAAACTTGACTGAAAACTCACTTTGAACAAAAGTTATGGCATTTTTGTGTCACAGGTAACAAATAGTGTTTTCTCAGCGAGAGAAGGCCAAAATTAACACTTCATGCAGAACTCCTGTATTTTGATGAAAACTCACTGAAATCTAGCTGTAACTTCAAGTTTATGCATCTTTCTATGCTTTCAGGTTGAAACTTGACTGAAAACTCACTTTGAAATAAAGTTATGGCATTTTTGTGTCACAGGTCACAAATAGTGTTTTCTCAGCGAGAGAAGGCCAAAATTAACACTTCATGCAGAACTCCTGTATTTTGATGAAAACTCACTTAAATCCACCTGTAACTTCAAGTTTTTGCATCTTTCTATGCTTTCAGGTTGAAACTTGACTGAAAACTCACTTTGAACAAAAGTTAAGGCATTTTTGTGTCACAGGTCACAATTAGTGTTTTCTCAGCGAGAGAAGGCCAAAATGAACACTTCATACAGAACTCCTGTATTTTGATGAAAACTCACTGAAATCCACCTGTAACTTCAAGTTTATGCATCTTTCTATGCTTTCAGGTTGAAACTTGACTGAAAACTCACTTTCAACAAAAGTTATGGCTGTTTTTTGTCACAGGTCACAAATAGCGTTTTCTCAGCGAGAGAATGCCAAAATGAACACTTCATGCATCACTCCTGTATTTTGATGAAAACTCACTGAAATCCACCTGTAACTTCAAGTTTTTGCATCTTTCTATGCTTTCAGGTTGAAACTTGACTGAAAACTCACTTTGAACAAAAGTCAAGGCATTTTTGTGTCACAGGTCACAAATAGTGTTTTCTCAGCGAGAGAAGGCCAAAATGAACACTTCATGCAGAACTCCTGTATTTTGATGAATACTCACTGAAATCCACCTGTAACTTCAAGTTTATGCATCTTTCTATGATTTCAGGTTGAAACTTGACTGAAAACTCACTTTGTACAAAAGTTATGGCTGTTTTGTGTCACAGGTCACAAATAGCGTTTTCTCAGCGAGAGAAGGCCAAAATGAACACTTCATGCAGAACTCCTGTATTTTGATGAATACTCACTGAAATCAAGGTTTAACTTCAAGTTTATGCATCTTTTATGCTTTCAGGTTGAAACTTGACTGAAAACTCACTTTGAACAAAAGTTATGGCATTTTTGTGTCACAGGTAACAAATAGTGTTTTCTCAGCGAGAGAAGGCCAAAATTAACACTTCATGCAGAACTCCTGTATTTTGATGAAAACTCACTGAAATCTAGCTGTAACTTCAAGTTTATGCATCTTTCTATGCTTTCAGGTTGAAACTTGACTGAAAACTCACTTTGAAATAAAGTTATGGCATTTTTGTGTCACAGGTCACAAATAGTGTTTTCTCAGCGAGAGAAGGCCAAAATTAACACTTCATGCAGAACTCCTGTATTTTGATGAAAACTCACTTAAATCCACCTGTAACTTCAAGTTTATGCATCTTTCTATGCTTTCAGGTTGAAACTTGACTGAAAACTCACTTTGAAATAAAGTTATGGCATTTTTGTGTCACAGGTCACAAATAGTGTTTTCTCAGCGAGAGAAGGCCAAAATTAACACTTCATGCAGAACTCCTGTATTTTGATGAAAACTCACTTAAATCCACCTGTAACTTCAAGTTTATGCATCTTTCTATGCTTTCAGGTTGAAACTTGACTGAAAACTCACTTTGAACAAAAGTTATGGCTGTTTTGTATCACAGGTCACAAATAGTGTTTTCTCAGCGAGAGAAGGTCAGAATGAAGAATTCATGCAGAACTCCTGTATTTTGAGGAAAACTTAGTGAAATCCACCTGTAACTTCAAGTTTATGCATGTTTCTATGCTTTCAGGTCTAAACTTGACTGAAAACTCACTTTGAAAAAAAGTTATGGCTGTTTTGTATCACAGGTCACAAATAGTGTTTTTTCAGCGAGAGAAGGCCAAAATGAAAACTTCTTGCATAACTCCTGTATTTTTTGGAAAACTGACTGAAATCCACCTGTAACTTCAAGTTTATGCATCTTTCTATGCTTCCAATTTGAAACTTGACTTAAAACTCACTTTGAACAAAAGTTATGACTGTTTTGCTTCACAAGTCACAAATAGCGTTTTCTCAGCGAGAGAAGGCCAAAATGAAAACTTCATGCAGAACTCCTGTATTTTGAGGAAAACTCACTGAAATCAAGCTGTAACTTCAAGTTTATGCATCTTTCTATGCTTTCAGGTTGAAACTTGACTGAAAACTCACTTTGAACAAAAGTTATGGCTGTTTTGTGTCGCAGGTCACAAATAGCGTTTTCTCAGCGAGAGAAGGCCAAAATGAACACTTCATGCAGAACTGCAGTATTTTGATGAAAACTCATTGAAATCAAGCTGTAACTTCAAGTTTATGCATATTTCTATGCTTTCAGGTTGAAACTTGACTGAAAACTCACTTTGAACAAAAGTTATGGCTTTTTTGTGTCACAGGTCACAAATAGCGTTTTCTCAGCGAGAGAAGGCCAAAATGAACACTTCATGCAGAACTCCTGTATTTTGATGAAAACTCACTGAAATCCACCTGTAACTGGAAGTTTATGCATCTTTCTATGCTTTCAGTTTAAAACTTGACTGAAAACTCAGTTCGAAAAATGTATGGCTGTTTTGTATCAAAGGTCACAAATAAGGTTTTCTCAGCGAGAGAAGGCCAAAATGAAAACGTCTTGCATAACTCCTGTATTTTTTGGAAAACTTACTGAAATCCACCTCTAACTTAAAGATTATGCATCTTTCTATGCTTTCAGGTTGAAACTTGACTGAAAACTCACTTTGAACAAAAGTAATGGCTGTTTTGTATCACAGGTCACAAATAGCGTTTTCTCAGCGAGAGAAGGCCAAAATGAACACTTCATGCATAACTCCTGTATTTTGAGGAAAACTGCATGAAATCCACCTCTAACTTCAAGATTATGCATCTTTCTATGCTTACACGTTGAAACTTGACTGAAAACTCACTTTGAACAAAAGTTATGGCTGTGTTGTATCACAGGTCACAAATAGCGTTTTTTCAGGGAGAGAAGGCCAAAATGAAAATTTCATGTATAACTCCTGTATTTTGAGGAAAACTGCATGAAATCCACCTGTAACTTCACTTTTATACATATTTCTATGCTTTCAGGTTGAAACTTGACTGAAAACTCACTTTGAACAAAAGTTATGGCTGTTTTGTATCACAGGTCACAAAAAGCGTTTTCTCATTGAGAGGAGGCCAAAATGAACACTTCATGCATAACTCCTGTATTTTGAGGAAAACTACCTGAAATCCACCTCTAACTTAAAGATTATGCATCTTTCTATGCTTTCAGGTTGAAACTTGACTGAAAACTCACTTTGAACAAAAGTTATGGCTGTGTTGTATCACAGGTCACAAATAGCGTTTTCTCAGCGAGAGAAGGCCAAAATGAAATTTTCATGTATAACTCCTGTATTTTGAGGAAAACTGCATAAAATCCACCTGTAACTTCACTTTTATACATATTTCTATGCTTTCAGGTTTAAACTTGACTGAAAACTCACTTTGAACAAAAGTTATGGCTGTTTTGTATCACAGGTCACAAAAAGCGTTTTCTCAGTGAGAGAAGGCCAAAATGAACACTTCATGCATAACTCTTGTATTTTGAGGAAAACTTCCTGAAATCATCCTCTAACTTCAAGTTTATGCATCTTTCTATGCTTTCAGGTTGAAACTTGATTGAAAACCCACTTTGAATAAAAGTTATGGCTGTTTTGTATCACAGGTCACAAATAGTGTTTTCTCAGCGAGATAAGGCCAAAATGAACACTTCATGCATAACTCCTGTATTTTGAGGAAAACTGCCTGAAATCCACCTCTAACTTAAAGTCTATGAATCTTTCTATGGTTTCAGGTTGAAACTTGACTGAAAACTCACTTTGAACAAAAGTTATGGCTGTTTTGTATCACAGGTCACAAATAGTGTTTTCTCAGCGAGAGAAGACCAAAATGAAAACTTCATGCAGAACTCCTGTATTTTGAGGAAAACTACCATAAATCCTTGTCTAACTTCAAGTTTATGCATCTTTCTATGCTTTCAGGTTGAAACTTGACTGAAAACTCACTTTGAACAAAAGTTATGGCTGTTTTGTTTCACAGGTCACAAATAGTGTTTTCTCAGCGAGAGAAGGCCAAAATGAACACTTCATGCATAACTCCTGTATTTTGAGGAAAACTGCGTGAAATCCACCTCTAACTTAAAGATTATGCATCTTTCTATGCTTTCAGGTTGAAACTTGACTGAAAACTCACTTTGAACAAAAGTTATGGCTTTGTTGTATCACAGGTCACAAATAGCGTTTTCTCAGGGAGAGAAGGCCAAAATGAAAATTTCATGTATAACTCCTGTATTTTGAGGAAAACTGCATAAAATCCACCTGTAACTTCACTTTTATACATATTTCTATGCTTTCAGGTTGAAACTTGACTGAAAAGTCACTTAGAAAAAAAGTTATGGCTGTTTTGTATCACAGGTCACAAAAAGCGTTTTCTCAGTGAGAGAAGGCCAAAATGAAATTTTCATGTATAACTCCTGTATTTTGAGGAAAACTACCTGAAATCCACCTCTAACTTAAAGATTATGCATCTTTCTATGCTTTCAGGTTGAAACTTGACTGAAAACTCACTTTGAACAAAAGTTATGGCTGTGTTGTATCACAGGTCACAAATAGCGTTTTCTCAGCGAGAGAAGGCCAAAATGAAATTTTCATGTATAACTCCTGTATTTTGAGGAAAACTGCATAAAATCCACCTGTAACTTCACTTTTATACATATTTCTATGCTTTAAGGTTTAAACTTGACTGAAAACTCACTTTGAACAAAAGTTATGGCTGTTTTGTATCACAGGTCACAAATAGCGTTTTCTCAGCGAGAGAAGGCAAAAAATGAACACTTCATGCATAACTCCTGTATTTTGAGGAAAACTGCGTGAAATCCACCTCTAACTTAAAGATTATGCATCTTTCTATGCTTTCAGGTTGAAACTTGACTGAAAACTCACTTTGAACAAAAGTTATGGCTGTTTTGTATCACAGGTCACAAAAAGCGTTTTCTCAGTGAGAGAAGGCCAAAATGAAATTTTCATGTATAACTCCTGTATTTTGAGGAAAACTACCTGAAATCCACCTCTAACTTAAAGATTATGCATCTTTCTATGCTTTCAGGTTGAAACTTGACTGAAAACTCACTTTGAACAAAAGTTATGGCTGTGTTGTATCACAGGTCACAAATAGCGTTTTCTCAGCGAGAGAAGGCCAAAATGAAATTTTCATGTATAACTCCTGTATTTTGAGGAAAACTGCATAAAATCCACCTGTAACTTCACTTTTATACATATTTCTATGCTTTAAGGTTTAAACTTGACTGAAAACTCACTTTGAACAAAAGTTATTGCTGTTTTGTATCACAGGTCACAAATAGCGTTTTCTCAGCGAGAGAAGGCAAAAAATGAACACTTCATGCATAACTCTTGTATTTTGAGGAAAACTTCCTGAAATCCACCTCTAACTTAAAGTTTATGCATCTTTCTATGCTTTCAGGTTGAAACTTGATTGAAAACTCACTTTGAACAAAAGTTATGGCTGTTTTTTATCACAGGTCACAAATAGCGTTTTCTCAGCGAGAGAAGGCCAAAATGAACATTTTATGTATAACTCCTGTATTTTGAGGAAAACTGCATAAAATCCACCTGTAACTTCTCTTTTATGCATCTTTCTATGCTTTCAGGTTGAAACTTGACTGAAAACTCACTTTGAACAAAAGTTATGGCTGTTTTGTATCACAGGTCACAAATAGTGTTTTCTCAGCGAGAGAAGGCTAAAATGAAAACTTCATGCATAACTCCTGTATTTTGAGGAAAACTGCCTGAAATCCACGTCTAACTTCAAGTTTATGCATCTTTCTATGCTTTCAGGTTGAAACTTGACTGAAAACTCACTTTGAACAAAAGTAATGGCTGTTTTGTATCACAGGTTGCAAATAGCGTTTTCTCAGCGAGAGAAGGCCAAAATGAAGACTTCATGCATAACTGCTGTATTTTGAGGAAAACTCCCTGAAATCCACCTCTAACTTCAAGTTTATGCATCTTTCTATGCTTTCAGGTTGAAACTTAACTGAAAACTTACTTTGAAGAAAAGTTATGGCTGTTTTGTATCACAGGTCACAAATATTTTTTTCCCAGCGATAGAAGGCCAAAATGAACACTTCATGCATAACTCCTGTATTTTGTGGAAAACTGCCTGAAATCAACCTCTAATTTCTCTTTTATGCATCTTTCTATGCTTTTAGGTTGAAACTTGACTGAAAACTCACTTAGAACAAAAGTTATGGCTGTTTTGTATCACAGGTCACAAATAACATTTTCTCAGCGAGAGAAGGCACAAATGAACATTTTATGTATAACTCCTGTATTTTGAGGAAAACTGCATAAAATCCACCTGTAACTTCACTTTTATGCATCTTTCTATACTTTCAGGTTGAAACTTGACTGAAAACTCACTTTGTACAAAAGTTATGGCTGTTTTGTGTCACAGGTCACAAATAGCGTTTTCTCAGCGAGAGAAGGCCAAAACGAACACTTCATGCATAACTCCGGTATTTTGAGGAAAACTGCATGAAATCCACCTCTAAATTCTCTTTTATGCATCATTCTATGCTTTCAGGTTGAAACTTGACTGAAAATTCACTTTGAACAAAAGTTATGGCTATTTTTTATAACAGTTCACAAATAGTGTTTTCTCAGCGAGAGAAGGCCAAAATGAACACTTCATGCATAACTCCGGTATTTTGAGGAAAACTACCTGAAATCCACCTGTAACTTCAAGTTTATGCATCTTTCTATGCTTTCAGGTTGAAACTTGACTAAAAACTCACTTTGAACAAAAGTTATGGCTGTTTTGTATCACAGGTCACAAAGAGTGTTTTCTCAGCGAGAGAAGGCCAAAATGAACACTTCCTGCATAACTCCTGTATTTTGATGAAAACTCACTGAAATCCACCTTTAACTTCAAGTTTATGCATCTTTCTATGCTTTCAGGTTGAAACTTGACTAAAAACTCACTTTGAACAAAAGTTATGGCTGTTTTGTATCACAGGTCACAAATAGTGTTTTCTCAGCGAGAGAAGGCCAAAATGAACACTTCCTGCATAACTCCTGTATTTTGAGGAAAACTGCGTGAAATCCACTTGTAACTTCTGTTTCATGCATCTTTCTATGCTTTCAGGTTGAAACTTGACTGAAAACTCACTTTGAACTAAAGTTATGGCTGTTTTGTATCACAGGTCACAAATAGTGTTTTCTCAGTGAGAGAAGGCCAAAATGAACACTTCATGCATAACTCCTGTATTTTGAGAAAAAATGCCTGAAATCCACCTCTAACTTCAAGTTTATGCATCTTTCTATGCTTTCAGGTTGAACTTTCACTTCGAAGTCATTTTGAAAAAAAATTACGTCTTTGATGTCACGGTTCACGAAGACTGTTTTCAAAACAAAATAAGACATTTTAATCATTTCATGCAGAACTCCATTAGTTTGACCAAAGCTGGCTTAAAAGCACCTGTTACTTCAAAGGTTTTCATCATTCTGTGTGTTCAGATTTGAAGTTCACTGAAAGGTCAGTGTGATCAAGAGTTCCAGCATTTGTGATCTCTGGTCAAACAATGCCTTTTACCAGCGAGAGTCCTCTGGAGTGAACACTTCATGCTGAACTCCCTTATTTAGAAGAAAACTGACTGAAATCCACGTGTCATGTCAAGGTAATGTAATTTTCATTGTATCCAGGTTGAAACTTGTCTGAAAACTCACTTTGAACAAAAGTTATGGCTGTTTTGTATCACAGGTCACAAATAGCGTTTTCTAAGCGAGAGAAGGCCAAAATGAACACTTCAAGCACAACTCCTGTATTTTTTGGAAAAATTCCTAAAATCTACGTGTAACTTCAAGTTTATTCATCTTTCTATGCTTTCAGGTTGAAACTTGACTGAAAACTCACTTTGAACAAAAGTTATGGCTGTTTTGTATCACGGGTCACAAATAGTGTTTTCTCAGCGAGAGAAGGCCAAAATGAACACTTCCTGCATAACTCCTGTATTTTGAGGAAAACTGCGTGAAATCCACTTGTAACTTCTGTTTCATGCATCTTTCTATGCTTTCAGGTTGAAACTTGACTGAAAACTCACTTTGAACAAAATTATGGCTGTTTTGTATCACAGGTCACAAATAGTGTTTTCTCAGCTAGAGAAGGCCAAAATGAACACTTCATGCATAACTCCTGTATTTTGAGGAAAACTCCGTGAAATCCACCTGTAACTCCAAGTTTATGCATCTTTCTATGCTTTCAGGTTGAAACTTGACTGAAAACTCACTTTGAAAAAAGTTTAGGGCTGTTTTGTATCACAGGTCACGAATAGCGTTTTCTCAGCTAGAGAAGGCCAAAATGAAAACTTCATGCATAACTCCTGTATTTTGAGGAAAATTGTGTGAAATCCACCTGTAACTCCAAATTTATGCATCTTTCTATGCTTTCAGGGTGAAACTTTACTGAAAACCCACTTTAAACAAAAGTTATGGCTGTTTTGTATCACAGGTCAAAAATAGTGTTATCTCAGCGAGAAAAGGTCAAAAAGAACACTTCATGCATAACTCCTGTATTTTGAGGAAAACTGTGTGAAATCCAACTGTAACTTCAAGTTTATGTATCTTTCTTTGCTTTCAAGTTGAAACTTGACTGAAAACTCACTTTGAACAAAAGTTATGGCTGTTTTGTATCACAGTTCACAAATAGTGTTTTCTCAGCGAGAGAAGGCCAAAATGAACACTTCATGCTTAACTCCTGAATTTTTTGGAAAAATGCATAAAATCCACCTGTAACTTAAAGTTTATGCATCTTTCTATGCTTTCAGGTGGAAACTTGACTAAAAACTCACTTTGAACAAAATTTATGGCTGTTTCGTATCACAGGTCACAAATAGCGTTGTCACAGCGAGAGAAGGCCAAAATGAACACTTCATTCATAACTCCTGTATTTTGAGGAAAACTGACTGAAATCCACCTGTAACTTCAAGTTTATGCATCTTTCTATGCTTTCAGGTTGAACTTTCACTTCGAAGTCATTTTGAAAAAAAATTACGTCTTTGATGTCACGGTTCACGAAGACTGTTTTCAAAACAAAAGAAGACATTTTAAACATTTCATGCAGAACTCTATTAGTTTGAGCAAAGCTGGCTTAAAAGCACCTGTTACTTCAAAGGTTTTCATCATTCTGTGTTTTCAGATTTGAAGTTCACTGAAAGGTCAGTGTGATCAAGAGTTCCAGCATTTGTGATCACAGGTCACACAATGCCTTTTACCAGCGAGAGTCCTCTGGAGTGAACACTTCTTGCGGAACTCCCTTATTTAGAGGAAAACTGACTGAAATCCACGTGTCATGTCAAGGTAATGTAATTTTCATTGTATTCAGGTTGAAACTTGTCTGAAAACTCACTTTGAACAAAAGTTATGGGTGTTTTGTATCACAGGTCACAAATAGCGTTTTCACAGTGAGAGAAGGCCAAAATGAACACTTTATGCATAACTCCTGTATTTTGAGGAAAACTGTGTGAAATCCACCTGTAACTTCAAGTTTATGTATCTTTCTTTGCTTTCAAGTTGAAACTTGACTGAAAACTCACTTTGAAAAAAAGTTATGGCTTTTTTGTATCACAGGTCACAAATAGTGTTTCCTCAGCGAGAGAAGGTAAAAATGAACACTTCATGCATAACTCCTGTATTTTGAGGAAAACTGAGTGAAATCCACCTGTAACTTGTCTTTTATGCATCTTTCTGTGCTTTTATGTTGAAACTTGACTGAAAACTCACTTTGAAGAAAAGTTATGATTGTTTTGTATCATAGGTCACAAATAGTGTTTTCTCAGTGAGAGAAGGCCAAAATGAACACTTCATGCATGACTAATTTTTTTTTTGAAAACCTCCTGAAATCCACCTGTAACTTTAAGTTTATTCATCTTTCTATGCTTTCCGTTTGAAAAGTCACTGAAAACTCACTTTGAACAAAAGTTATGGCTGTTTTGTATCACGGGTCACAAATAGCGTTTTCACAGCAAGAGAAGGACAAAATGAACACTTCATGCAGAACTCCTGTATTTTTTGCAAAACTGCATGAAATCCACCTGTAACTTCAAGTTTATGCAACTTTCTATGCTTTCAGGTTGAACCTTGACTGAAAACTCACTTTGAACAAAAGTTTTGGATGTTTTGTATCACAGGTCACAAATAGTGTTTTCTCAGCGAGAGAAGGCCAAAATGAACACTTCATGCATAACTCCTGTATTTTGAGGAAAACTGAGTGAAATCCACCTGTAACTTAAAGTTTTATGCATCTTTCTATGCTTTCAGGTTGACACTTGACTGAAAACTCACTTTTAAAAAAAAAAGTTATGATTGTTTTGTATCATAGGTCACAAATAGTGTTTTCTCAGGGAGAGAAGGCAAAAATGAACACTTCATGCATGACTAATTTTTTTTTTGAAAACTAAGTGAAATCCACCTGTAACTTTAAGTGTATGCATCTTTCTATGATTTCAGGTTGAAACTTGCCTGAAAACTCACTTTGAAGAAAAGTTATGGCTGTTTTGTATCACAGGTCACAAATTGTGTTTTCTCAGTGAGAGAAGGCCAAAATGAACACTTCATGTATAACTCCTGTATTTTGAGGAAAACTGCCTTAAATCCACCTCTAACTTCAAATATATGCATCTTTCTATGCTTTCAGGTTGAAACTTGACTGAAAACTTTCTTTGAACAAAAGTTATGGCTGTTTTGTATCACAGGTCACAAATAGCGTTTTCTCAGCGAGAGAAGGCCAAAATGAACACTTCATTCATAACTCCTGTATTTTGAGGAAAACTGCCTGAAATCCACCTCTAACTTCAAGTTTATGCATCTTTCTATGCTTTCAGGTTGAAACTTGACTGAAAACTCACTTTGAACAAAAGTTATGGCTGTTTTGTATCACAGGTCACAAATAGCGTTTTCTCAGCGAGAGATGGCCAAAATGAACACTTCATGCATAACCCCTGTATTTTGAGGAAAACTCACTGAAATCAAGCTGTACCTTCAAGTTTATGCATCTTTCTATGCTTTCAGGTTGAAACTTGACTGAAAACTCACTTTGAACAAAAGTTATGGCTGTTTTGTATCACAGGTCACAAATAGCGTTTTCTCAGCGAGAAAAGGCCAAAATGAACACTTCATGCATAACTCCTGTATTTTGATGAAAACTCACTGAAATCAAGCTGTAACTTCAAGTTTATACATCTTTCTTTGCTTTCAGGTTGAAACTTGACTGAAAACTCACTTTGAACAAAAGTTATGGCTGTTTTGTGTCACAGGTCACAAATAGCGTTTTCTCAATGAGAGAAGGCCAAAATGAACACTTCATGCAGAACTCCTGTATTTTGAGGAAAACTCACTGAAATCCACCTCTCACGTCAAGTTTATGCATCTTTCGATGCTTTCAGGTTGAAACTTGACTGAAAACTCACTTTGAAGAAAAGTTATGGCATTTTTGTATCACAGGTCACAAATAGTGTTTTCTCAGCGAGAGAAGGCCAAAATGAACACTTCATGCAGAACTCCTGTATTTTGATGAAAGCTCACTGAAATCAAGCTGTAACTTCAAGTTTATGCATCTTTCTATGCTTTCAGGTTGAAACTTGACTGAAAACTCAATTTAAACAAAAGTTATGGCTTTTTTGTATCACAGGTCAAAAATAGTGTTTTCTCAGCGAGAGAAGGCCAAAATGAAGACTTCATGCATAATTCCTGTATTTTGATGAAAACTCACTGAAATCCACCTGTAACTTCAAGTTTCTGCATCTTTCTATGCTTTCAGGTTGAAACTTGACTGAAAACTCACTTTGAACAAAAGTTATGGCTGTTTTGTGTCACAGGTCACAAATAGCGTTTTCTCAACGAGAGAAGGCCAAAATGAACACTTCATGCAGAACTCCTTAATTTTGAGGAAAACTCACTGAAATCCACCTCTAACTTCAAGTTTATGCATCTTTCTATGCTTTCAGGTTGAAACTTGACTGAAAACTCACTTTGAAGAAAAGTTATGGCATTTTTGTATCACAGGTCACAAATAGTGTTTTCTCAGCGAGAGAAGGCCAAAATGAACACTTCATGCAGAACTCCTGTATTTTGATGAAAACTCACTGAAATCAAGCTGTAACTTCAAGTTTATGCATCTTTCTATGCTTTCAGGTTGAAACTTGACTGAAAACTCACTTTGAACAAAAGTTATGGCTGTTTTGTGTCGCAAGTCACAAATAGCTTTTTCTCAGCGAGAGAAGGCCAAAATGAACATTTCATGCATAACTCCTGTATTTTGAGGAAAACTCACTGAAATCAAGCTTTAACTTCAAGTTTATGCATCTTTCTATGCATTCAGGTTGAAACCTGACTGATAACTCACTTTGAACAAAAGTTATGGCTGTTTTGTGTCACAGGTCACAAATAGCGTTTTCTCAGCGAAAGAAGGCAAAAATGAACAATTCATGCAGAACTCCTGTATTTTGAGGAAAACTCACTGAAATCCACCTGTACATTCAAGTTTATGCATCTTTTTATGCTTTCAGGTTGAAACTTGACTGAAAACTCACTTTGAAGAAAAGTTATGGCATTTTGTATCACAGGTCACAAATAGTGTTTTCTCAGCGAGAGAAGGCCAAAATGAACACTTCATGCAGAACTCCTGTATTTTGATGAAAACTCACTGAAATCAAGCTGTAACTTCAAGTTTATGCATCTTTCTATGCTTTCAGGTTGAAACTTGACTGAAAACTCACTTTTAAAAAAAGTTATGGCATTTTTGTGTCACAGGTCACAATACTGTTTTCTCAGCGAGAGAAGGCCAAAATGAACACTTCATGCATAACCCCTGTATTTTGAGGAAAACTCACTGAAATCAAGCTGTACCTTCAAGTTTATGCATCTTTCTATGCTTTCAGGTTGAAACTTGCCTGAAAACTCACTTTGAAGAAAAGTTATGGCTGTTTTGTATCACAGGTCACAAATAGTGTTTTCTCAGCGAGAGAAGGCCAAAATGAACACTTCATGCAGAACTCCTGTATTTTGAGGAAAACTCACTGAAATCAAGCTGTAACTTCAAGTTTATGCATCTTTCTATGCTTTCAGGTTGAAACTTGACTGAAAACTCAATTTGAACAAAAGTTATGGTTGTTTTTTGTCACAGGTCAAAAATAGCGTTTTCTCAGCGAGAGAAGGCCAAAATGAACACTTCAAGCAGAACTCCTGTATTTTTAGGAAAACTCACTGAAATCCACCTGTAACTTCAAGTTTATGCATCTTTTATGCTTTCAGGTTGAAACTTGACTGAAAACTCACTTTGAAGAAAAGTTATGGCTGTTTTGTGTCACAGGTCACAAATAGCGTTTTCTCAGCGAGAGAAGGCAAAAGTGAACACTTCATGCATAACTCCTGTATTTTGATGAAAACTCACTGAAATCAAGCTGTAACTTCAAGTTTATGCATCTTTCTATGCTTTCAGGTTGAAACTTGACTGAAAACTCACTTTGAAGAAAAGTTATGGCTGTTTTGTGTCACAGGTCACAAATAGTGTTTTCTCAGTGAGAGAAGGCCAAAATGAACACTTCATTCATAACTCCTGTATTTTGAGGAAAACTACATGAAATCCACCTGTAACTTCTCTTTTATGCATCTTTCTATGCTTTCAGGTGAAACTTCCACTTTGAAGTCATTTTGAAAAAAAATTACGACTTTGATGATCACTGTTCATGAAGACTGTTTTCAAAACAAAAGAAGACAATTTAAACATTTCATGCAGAACTCCATTAGTTTGAACAAAGCTGGCTTAAAAGCACCTGTTACTTCAAATGTTTTCATCATTCTGTGTTTTCACTTTTGAAGTTCACTGAAAGGTCAGTGTTATCAAGAGTTCCAGCATTTGTGATCACAGGTCACACAATGCCTTTTACCAGCGAGAGTCTTCTGGAGTGAACACTTCTTGCTGAATTCCCTTATTTTATGGAAAACTCACTGAAATCCACCTGTAACTTCTCTTTTATGCATCTTTTTATGCTTTCAGGTTGAAACTTGACTGAAAACTCACTCTGAAAAAAAGTTATGGCTGTTTTGTATCACAGGTCCTAAATAGTGTTTTCTCAGCGAGAGAAGGCAAAAATAAACACTTCATGCATAACTCCTGTATTTTTTGGAAAACTGAGTGAAATCCACCTGTAACTTCAAGTTTATGCATCTTTCTATGTTTTCAGGTTGAAACTTGACTGAAAACTCACATTGAAATAAAATTATGGCTGTTTTTTATTATCACAGGTTACAAATAGCGTTTTCTCAGCAAGAGAAGGCCAAAATGAACACTTCATGCATAACTCCTGTATTTTGAGGAAAACTCCGTGAAATCCACCTTTAACTCCAAGTTTATGCATCTTTCTATGCTTTCAGGTTGAAACTTGACTGAAAACTCACTTTGAAAAAAGTTTAGGGCTGTTTTGTATCACAGGTCACAAATAGCGTTTTCTCAGCTAGAGAAGGCCAAAATGAAAACTTCATGCATAACTCCTGTATTTTGAGGAAAACTGTGTGAAATCCACCTGTAACTCCAAATTTATGCATCTTTCTATGCTTTCAGGTTGAAACTTGACTGAAAACTCACTTTGAAAAAAAGTTATGGCTGTTTTGTATCACAGGTCACAAATAGTGTTTTCTCAGCGAGAGAAGGCCAAAATGAACACTTCATGCTTAACTCCTGTATTTTGAGGAAATCTGCGTGAAATCCACCTGTAACTTCTCTTTTATGCATCTTTCTCTGCTTTCAGGTTGAAACTTGACTGAAAACTCACTTTGAACAAAAGTTGTGGCTGTTTTGTATCACAGATCACAAATAGTTTCTCAGCGATAGAAGGCCAAAATGAACACTTCATGCATCACTCCTGTATTTTGAGGAAAACTGCGTGAAATCCACCTGTAACTTCTCTTTTATGCATCTTTCTATGCTTTCAGGTGGAAACTTGACTGAAAACTCACTTTGAAAAAATTTATGGCTGTTTCGTATCACAGGTCACAAATAGCGTTTTCATAGCGAGAGAAGGCCAAAATGAACACTTTATACATAACTCCTGTATTTTGAGGAAAACTGACTGAAATCCACCTGTAACTTCAAGTGTATGCATCTTTCTATGCTTTCAGGTTGAACTTTCACTTCGAAGTCATTTTGAAAAAAAATTACGTCTTTGATGTCACGGTTCACGAAGACTGTTTTCAAAACAAAAGAAGACATTTTAAACATTTCATGCAGAACTCTATTAGTTTGAGCAAAGCTGGCTTAAAAGCATCTGTTACTTCAAAGGTTTTCATCATTCTGTGTTTTAAGATTTGAAGTTCACTGAAAGGTCAGTGTTATCAAGAGTTCCAGCATTTGTGATCACAGGTCACACAATGCCTTTTACCAGCGAGAGTCCTCTGGAGTGAACACTTCTTGCTGAACTCCCTTATTTAGAGGAAAACTGACTGAAATCCACGTGTCATGTCAAGGTAATGTAATTTTCAGTGTATTCAGGTTGAAACTTGCATGCATGTTGTTTTGTATTTCTTTCTATGCTTTCAGGTTGAACCTTGACTGAAAACTCACTTTGAACAAAAGTTTTGGATGTTTTGTATCACAGGTCACAAATAGTGTTTTCTCAGCGAGAGAAGGCCAAAATGAACACTTCATGCAGAACTCCTGTATTTTGAGGAAAACTGAGTGAAATCCACCTGTAACTTAAAGTTTTATGCATCTTTCTATGCTTTCAGGTTGACACTTGACTGAAAACTCACTTTGAAAAAAAGTTATGATTGTTTTGTATCATAGGTCACAAATAGTGTTTTCTCAGTGAGAGAAGGCCAAAATGAACACTTCATGCATGACTAATTTTTTTTTTTGAAAACTAAGTGAAATCCACCTGTAACTTTAAGTGTATGCATCTTTCTATGCTTTCCATTTGAAACGTCTATGAAAACTCACTTTGAACAAAAGTTATGGCTGTTTTGTATCACATTTCAAAAAGCGTTTTCTCAGGGAGAAAAGGCCAAAATGAACACTTCATGCATAACTCCTGTATTTTGAGGAAAATTAAGTTAAATCCACCTGTAACTTCAAGTTTATGCATCTGTCTATGCTTTCAGGTGGAAACTTGACTGAAAACTCACTTTTAAAAAAAAAAGTTATGATTGTTTTGTATCATAGGTCACAAATAGTGTTTTCTCAGGGAGAGAAGGCAAAAATGAACACTTCATGCATGACTAATTTTTTTTTTGAAAACTAAGTGAAATCCACCTGTAACTTTAAGTGTATGCATCTTTCTATGATTTCAGGTTGAAACTTGCCTGAAAACTCACTTTGAAGAAAAGTTATGGCTGTTTTGTATCACAGGTCACAAATTGTGTTTTCTCAGTGAGAGAAGGCCAAAATGAACACTTCATGTATAACTCCTGTATTTTGAGGAAAACTGCCTTAAATCCACCTCTAACTTCAAATATATGCATCTTTCTATGCTTTCAGGTTGAAACTTGACTGAAAACTTTCTTTGAACAAAAGTTATGGCTGTTTTGTATCACAGGTCACAAATAGCGTTTTCTCAGCGAGAGAAGGCCAAAATGAACACTTCATTCATAACTCCTGTATTTTGAGGAAAACTGCCTGAAATCCACCTCTAACTTCAAGTTTATGCATCTTTCTATGCTTTCAGGTTGAAACTTGACTGAAAACTCACTTTGAACAAAAGTTATGGCTGTTTTGTATCACAGGTCACAAATAGCGTTTTCTCAGCGAGAGATGGCCAAAATGAACACTTCATGCATAACCCCTGTATTTTGAGGAAAACTCACTGAAATCAAGCTGTACCTTCAAGTTTATGCATCTTTCTATGCTTTCAGGTTGAAACTTGACTGAAAACTCACTTTGAACAAAAGTTATGGCTGTTTTGTATCACAGGTCACAAATAGCGTTTTCTCAGCGAGAAAAGGCCAAAATGAACACTTCATGCATAACTCCTGTATTTTGATGAAAACTCACTGAAATCAAGCTGTAACTTCAAGTTTATACATCTTTCTTTGCTTTCAGGTTGAAACTTGACTGAAAACTCACTTTGAACAAAAGTTATGGCTGTTTTGTGTCACAGGTCACAAATAGCGTTTTCTCAATGAGAGAAGGCCAAAATGAACACTTCATGCAGAACTCCTGTATTTTGAGGAAAACTCACTGAAATCCACCTCTCACGTCAAGTTTATGCATCTTTCGATGCTTTCAGGTTGAAACTTGACTGAAAACTCACTTTGAAGAAAAGTTATGGCATTTTTGTATCACAGGTCACAAATAGTGTTTTCTCAGCGAGAGAAGGCCAAAATGAACACTTCATGCAGAACTCCTGTATTTTGATGAAAGCTCACTGAAATCAAGCTGTAACTTCAAGTTTATGCATCTTTCTATGCTTTCAGGTTGAAACTTGACTGAAAACTCATTTTAAACAAAAGTTATGGCTTTTTTGTATCACAGGTCAAAAATAGTGTTTTCTCAGCGAGAGAAGGCCAAAATGAAGACTTCATGCATAATTCCTGTATTTTGATGAAAACTCACTGAAATCCACCTGTAACTTCAAGTTTCTGCATCTTTCTATGCTTTCAGGTTGAAACTTGACTGAAAACTCACTTTGAACAAAAGTTATGGCTGTTTTGTGTCACAGGTCACAAATAGCGTTTTCTCAACGAGAGAAGGCCAAAATGAACACTTCATGCAGAACTCCTTAATTTTGAGGAAAACTCACTGAAATCCACCTCTAACTTCAAGTTTATGCATCTTTCTATGCTTTCAGGTTGAAACTTGACTGAAAACTCACTTTGAAGAAAAGTTATGGCATTTTTGTATCACAGGTCACAAATAGTGTTTTCTCAGCGAGAGAAGGCCAAAATGAACACTTCATGCAGAACTCCTGTATTTTGATGAAAACTCACTGAAATCAAGCTGTAACTTCAAGTTTATGCATCTTTCTATGCTTTCAGGTTGAAACTTGACTGAAAACTCACTTTGAACAAAAGTTATGGCTGTTTTGTGTCGCAAGTCACAAATAGCTTTTTCTCAGCGAGAGAAGGCCAAAATGAACATTTCATGCATAACTCCTGTATTTTGAGGAAAACTCACTGAAATCAAGCTTTAACTTCAAGTTTATGCATCTTTCTATGCATTCAGGTTGAAACCTGACTGATAACTCACTTTGAACAAAAGTTATGGCTGTTTTGTGTCACAGGTCACAAATAGCGTTTTCTCAGCGAAAGAAGGCAAAAATGAACAATTCATGCAGAACTCCTGTATTTTGAGGAAAACTCACTGAAATCCACCTGTACATTCAAGTTTATGCATCTTTTTATGCTTTCAGGTTGAAACTTGACTGAAAACTCACTTTGAAGAAAAGTTATGGCATTTTGTATCACAGGTCACAAATAGTGTTTTCTCAGCGAGAGAAGGCCAAAATGAACACTTCATGCAGAACTCCTGTATTTTGATGAAAACTCACTGAAATCAAGCTGTAACTTCAAGTTTATGCATCTTTCTATGCTTTCAGGTTGAAACTTGACTGAAAACTCACTTTTAAAAAAAGTTATGGCATTTTTGTGTCACAGGTCACAATACTGTTTTCTCAGCGAGAGAAGGCCAAAATGAACACTTCATGCATAACCCCTGTATTTTGAGGAAAACTCACTGAAATCAAGCTGTACCTTCAAGTTTATGCATCTTTCTATGCTTTCAGGTTGAAACTTGCCTGAAAACTCACTTTGAAGAAAAGTTATGGCTGTTTTGTATCACAGGTCACAAATAGTGTTTTCTCAGCGAGAGAAGGCCAAAATGAACACTTCATGCAGAACTCCTGTATTTTGAGGAAAACTCACTGAAATCAAGCTGTAACTTCAAGTTTATGCATCTTTCTATGCTTTCAGGTTGAAACTTGACTGAAAACTCAATTTGAACAAAAGTTATGGTTGTTTTTTGTCACAGGTCAAAAATAGCGTTTTCTCAGCGAGAGAAGGCCAAAATGAACACTTCAAGCAGAACTCCTGTATTTTTAGGAAAACTCACTGAAATCCACCTGTAACTTCAAGTTTATGCATCTTTTATGCTTTCAGGTTGAAACTTGACTGAAAACTCACTTTGAAGAAAAGTTATGGCTGTTTTGTGTCACAGGTCACAAATAGCGTTTTCTCAGCGAGAGAAGGCAAAAGTGAACACTTCATGCATAACTCCTGTATTTTGATGAAAACTCACTGAAATCAAGCTGTAACTTCAAGTTTATGCATCTTTCTATGCTTTCAGGTTGAAACTTGACTGAAAACTCACTTTGAAGAAAAGTTATGGCTGTTTTGTGTCACAGGTCACAAATAGTGTTTTCTCAGTGAGAGAAGGCCAAAATGAACACTTCATTCATAACTCCTGTATTTTGAGGAAAACTACATGAAATCCACCTGTAACTTCTCTTTTATGCATCTTTCTATGCTTTCAGGTGAAACTTCCACTTTGAAGTCATTTTGAAAAAAAATTACGACTTTGATGATCACTGTTCATGAAGACTGTTTTCAAAACAAAAGAAGACAATTTAAACATTTCATGCAGAACTCCATTAGTTTGAACAAAGCTGGCTTAAAAGCACCTGTTACTTCAAATGTTTTCATCATTCTGTGTTTTCACTTTTGAAGTTCACTGAAAGGTCAGTGTTATCAAGAGTTCCAGCATTTGTGATCACAGGTCACACAATGCCTTTTACCAGCGAGAGTCTTCTGGAGTGAACACTTCTTGCTGAATTCCCTTATTTTATGGAAAACTCACTGAAATCCACCTGTAACTTCTCTTTTATGCATCTTTTTATGCTTTCAGGTTGAAACTTGACTGAAAACTCACTCTGAAAAAAAGTTATGGCTGTTTTGTATCACAGGTCCTAAATAGTGTTTTCTCAGCGAGAGAAGGCAAAAATAAACACTTCATGCATAACTCCTGTATTTTTTGGAAAACTGAGTGAAATCCACCTGTAACTTCAAGTTTATGCATCTTTCTATGTTTTCAGGTTGAAACTTGACTGAAAACTCACATTGAAATAAAATTATGGCTGTTTTTTATTATCACAGGTTACAAATAGCGTTTTCTCAGCAAGAGAAGGCCAAAATGAACACTTCATGCATAACTCCTGTATTTTGAGGAAAACTCCGTGAAATCCACCTTTAACTCCAAGTTTATGCATCTTTCTATGCTTTCAGGTTGAAACTTGACTGAAAACTCACTTTGAAAAAAGTTTAGGGCTGTTTTGTATCACAGGTCACAAATAGCGTTTTCTCAGCTAGAGAAGGCCAAAATGAAAACTTCATGCATAACTCCTGTATTTTGAGGAAAACTGTGTGAAATCCACCTGTAACTCCAAATTTATGCATCTTTCTATGCTTTCAGGTTGAAACTTGACTGAAAACTCACTTTGAAAAAAAGTTATGGCTGTTTTGTATCACAGGTCACAAATAGTGTTTTCTCAGCGAGAGAAGGCCAAAATGAACACTTCATGCTTAACTCCTGTATTTTGAGGAAATCTGCGTGAAATCCACCTGTAACTTCTCTTTTATGCATCTTTCTCTGCTTTCAGGTTGAAACTTGACTGAAAACTCACTTTGAACAAAAGTTGTGGCTGTTTTGTATCACAGATCACAAATAGTTTCTCAGCGATAGAAGGCCAAAATGAACACTTCATGCATCACTCCTGTATTTTGAGGAAAACTGCGTGAAATCCACCTGTAACTTCTCTTTTATGCATCTTTCTATGCTTTCAGGTGGAAACTTGACTGAAAACTCACTTTGAAAAAATTTATGGCTGTTTCGTATCACAGGTCACAAATAGCGTTTTCATAGCGAGAGAAGGCCAAAATGAACACTTTATACATAACTCCTGTATTTTGAGGAAAACTGACTGAAATCCACCTGTAACTTCAAGTGTATGCATCTTTCTATGCTTTCAGGTTGAACTTTCACTTCGAAGTCATTTTGAAAAAAAATTACGTCTTTGATGTCACGGTTCACGAAGACTGTTTTCAAAACAAAAGAAGACATTTTAAACATTTCATGCAGAACTCTATTAGTTTGAGCAAAGCTGGCTTAAAAGCATCTGTTACTTCAAAGGTTTTCATCATTCTGTGTTTTAAGATTTGAAGTTCACTGAAAGGTCAGTGTTATCAAGAGTTCCAGCATTTGTGATCACAGGTCACACAATGCCTTTTACCAGCGAGAGTCCTCTGGAGTGAACACTTCTTGCTGAACTCCCTTATTTAGAGGAAAACTGACTGAAATCCACGTGTCATGTCAAGGTAATGTAATTTTCAGTGTATTCAGGTTGAAACTTGCATGCATGTTGTTTTGTATTTCTTTCTATGCTTTCAGGTTGAACCTTGACTGAAAACTCACTTTGAACAAAAGTTTTGGATGTTTTGTATCACAGGTCACAAATAGTGTTTTCTCAGCGAGAGAAGGCCAAAATGAACACTTCATGCAGAACTCCTGT